>NC_036461.1:15237014-15537014 GCF_002775205.1 Xiphophorus maculatus
GGCACAGGCTGGATGACGACACAACCTCCCGCTGAGAGAAGTGGCAGGGCGTAGGCGTGTTCACCCTCTTCCATGCTGGAGTCAGGGTCTTGCTTACTGTCCACTTTTGTGTCCACTTTCTCATCTTGTGCTGATATTCGTTTCCCTGCCTCACCCACCGAACAATTGTTTTCTTTCAGCGCCTCGCGCTCCAGATCACCATTCTTTGGCGGGTTCTCCCCATCCCTCTCTCCTTTTCGGTCTGGATTGAGAAGGGAATGCCATCCAGTGCCATTGACTATTACATTACAAGGGGCAGCAGAGTTAGCTTGAAGCTGAAGAAGGGCTAAGGACTGGGTCCGTACTGATGTAGGCAAGAGCGCTGGTTTAAAATTAGGACTTATTTGACTCTCTGGAAGATCAGTTTTGCTGGAAGGTTGCACTGCAGAGTCCAATGACTTAAGGTGTGTGCCTGTATCCAGTTCTGTAAAACTGCCCTGTGGTAAAAGAGTGTTCTCTGCATTACTACCTACACATTCCCTCCCAAACCCATCAGCTGGTGGAGATCTCGATTCCTCCACTTTGACCTGGACTCCAGCGAGCATGGTCTGAATGAGGTGCTGCTGGCCTGGCTTTTGGCCCACAGTTAGGTCAATTACACCATCAATCAGTCCAGAGCCACTGGAAAGACAAAGACTGCCTGGATTATCCTCTGCCTTCACAGTCAAGTCCATGAACGCTGTCCTGCTTCTCTCACCAGGTACAGGAGAAACCTGTTCTCCACCTGCTGGCTCTGTCTTGTGATCCCCTTTGTCACTTCCAGAAGAACTTGGAGAGTGAGCCCTAGAGGATGATGCTTCTGAAGAATCTGGAGCACTGTGGACAGAACTACTGCTCTCTGGTTGGTCCCTAGAAGTCTTGGAGTTAAAAGGGATTGGGATTGGAATAGGTATTGGAACTGGGAGAGGTACAATGACCGGGTAAGGGACCAACAGAGTTGGTGGGGGTACCAATGGGGCTAAGGATGGCATGCCAAAGTTCATCATTGGGGGCAAAGGGATGGGTCCGTTGGGCATCATGTTGACAGGGGGAAAAGGGGGCAGACCTGGTATAGGTAGGCCAGGGTGAGGAGGGATCATACCTGGATTAGGATTGGATGAATGGTGGATGTGTGGAGAAAGGAGGGGTCTGTGCATGGGACTTGATGCTGGACCAAGGGTTCTTGGGGGAGGAGGTGGACCAATCCCGGGGATTATGGGGTTTGAAAGTGGGCTGTTAGGTCCCCCTGGATGGGCAGAGGGGCGAAGAAATGGTGGTCGGATCTGCTGCATCATTTGATGTTCCATGAACAGAGGCAGGGGCATAGGTCCTCTGGGTGTCATCACCATGGGTGGGCTGCCAGAGGGAACCCCCACTGGTGGATGCAAAGGAAGAGGTGGAGGGGGAAGTGTTGGGCTTTCATGAGGTCTAGGTGTGGGAATTTTGGTTGAAGTGGATGAGGAAGGGGAACACACAGCCGCTGTTTCTGAAGGTGAGGTGGCAGAAGAAGTAGAGGAGACCAAGGCAGAGGTGCCAGAATGGCTCCCTGGTGAAGGAGCCTTACGCCGAAGATCTGTCAGTGGCGTACCCCAGGATTCAGGAGTCAGCAGCTGCACCCCTGCACTGCACTCTGGTTTTCCCTCCCCTCCAGCTCCATGACCAGGGTTACACAATGCTCCAGGCAGGGCAGCCTGGGTTTCCTTGTAGAAAATGTCCATTTTATACTGGTTTAGGCATTTGGCACTGCAGAACTGCAGCCTGCGCTCACCAGCGCCAAAGTCCAGGTACTCCTTAGTGTGGCGAATATGTTTGCACCAGTCACACACCTGCAAAAAACACAGCACATAAGGTATGTATCTTGTCATATACATATAGTACAGCACAATATTATATCATCATCATCTTGCTTAATAAGTAAGTTAGTTTATATTTGTAAATATGCATCCCCCATTTGCTTTTAACAACTCTACATTTACAGAAGTGAAAGCAGACATAACAATGTTCTGCTGCTATGCAACTGAGGTGACTATCTTTAACAATCTGCCCACGCAACAAGTTCTCATTTGCACTTTCTGTTGGCCTGAAAAAGACACTCACTCTCAGTCCTGTGACCAATGACTCTGATACAGCTACAAGATATTTTCCCTCAGTTTCCTTCAACAAAATGATTTGAATATTGTGCCAACTTGGTAATAAATGCAGTAAAATACTTCTGGCAGCTTCTTGCAGGTGTCTAATTGAACAAATCTATAGGAAGGCTGGGAACAATATCCAAATCATGTCCTTTTGGACATTCAGATTATATTGCTAGTCATTCCATTAATTTCTGCTTTGATCAGAAGTAACCAACACAACATGGTATTCCACAAAAATACATTAAAGTGTTGGGTCTTAAGAGCTACAAACTGAAAACAAGAATCACCTATTTTTTGATTCATAATGAAAAATAAAGAATGAACCCCCAATTTTATAGATTTTTTAAAGATTAAATGAAATAAAGTTTCTTTTATTTTTATTTTCTTCTTTTTTGTGTCACCGGATCACAAAATGATTATCAGATGAATTTTCTGAAGTTCTAGTGAGTCATAAGTGTTTTCGGAGTCCTGTCATTGGTGTGAAATAATAATTGTTCTTTCAGTTTGTATCGGAATACATATTATCTTAAAAACTTTAATTTGAAACATAAGTGTGATATTTATCTTTGAATCTGTCATGCTAAAAAAAACATATTAATAAATACAAATATTTTTGGTCCATATTGCCCAGCTGTAGAGAATGTCAAGTATGGTGCAGGTAGGGTAACAGTCTGGACAACGTATGAGAGTTGATGGAACCATGAGTTCTTTTTCACACAACAAAATCCTGAGGGAGAATTTCCTTGTGACCTTTAGTTCAAGTGTACTTAGGTTATGCAGCAAGACAATGATCTAAAATATCTAAAATGTCTATATGGCTTTAAAAAAACTAGCATAAAAATATAATGGTCTTGTGAAGATGTTGTTGAAATTCTGGGCTTAAGAGTAATTTCCTTTAATAGTTTTATATTTACTAAGGTTATCCAACTCTATTAAACAGTTAATGATCTGAAAAAAATAAATGTGGATTCTACACTTTTTTTTGCCATGAAAATAGACATACATAATACATTTCTGTTGCCTTTCCATCTAATTGTTATTTTATACAGCTACATGGAATCCAAATGTGTGTTGGCTCGTCTTAAATGTGAAATTTTATGACCACTGCAGTGGCGCTGATCCCCAAAACAGGCTGCTGCAATCTTTCATCAACACCTTCACAGTGCAAAAATGTGAGCATTTTTCTTGACGGAAGAAAATGAATGTGACCCCCGGTGGAGCAGATAGCAGTGGGCGAGCCCCGAACACGGCGACGCTCGTCAGGCCACACACAGCTCACTCTGTCAGCTCTGGGAGGAGTGGCAGGTCCTCACTGGAGATAATTAAGGCATTAATCAGTTGTCAGACCCTTCAGCGACATCCATCCATCATACAGACCCTTTTACCCCCCTGCTGAATGTTAATAAGTTGAAGGATGCAACCGGAAAGCGGATAAACTCCTGTTTTACACAGTGCAAAGCAACACTGGTTTATTAGAAAGAATCGGGTCTGACAGTGGCTTAAAAAGATTAAGTCAGAAAGGCTGTCTATGTGCATGCATTTGTAAAATAAACTTTATCTACTACAACTTTGAAAAAACTGACGGGTTTTGCAAATATTTTGTAATTTTAAGCAATCATACAAGATAGAGTAAGAAGTTACACGCATGGTGACATAGCCATAGAACAGATCTGAGACATAATCTCATACATAATCACTAAAAGTCATTTTAATTTTAGATGCTTTAACTGTTCAATTAGTCCTACTAATCCAATGAGGCGTAACAGAGTAAAAGTCCAGGAAGTGTTCTCACAAGTTGAGTTTTATATTCCTAGACCTTGGATATTTTAAATTATAAATGTACTGAAATTTTCCTCGACTCGAAAAGACAGACGGAGAGCACTTAACGACTTTCTGCACTGTGAGTGAAAATTTCACCGAGCATTACGCTAATGGAGTTGTGCTTTCTCCTTCCCTCTCGTCTCGCTCCACACTCCTGCACACAGATGTTTGCAGTTCAGCCTAATTACGGCCATTTATTTCCACCGTGGCCAACGAACCAGCGTTGGTGGTGTACTTTAACCATTTGCACTACAGTTATCTAGCTTGCAAAAGAAGCAGCCGTCCTTTCTCCTCTCACCTTCTGAACCGACAATGAAAAGGGAGAAAATTAGGAAGAGCCAGATGGGCCATGTTAAAGGTTGTGGGGCAGGAAGAAAATATTTTTGATGCAACAAGTTGCATAGCTATACCAGAAAGTTTTAGTAACTGAAGAAGTATTTACAGATTTAAAACAACTGCAGAAGATAAAGAGGGGGTTTCAGAAAAGACTGATTAATAAAGAGGATTTTGAAAATGAAAAGGTTATGGTGAATCAAAGAGAGAGTGCTAAGGAAACACTGTCATAATTAGACATATTTTACAAGTAAAAATAAAATTGGTATTGCAGAACCATGGATGACTTAAATGGGATCTTATCTGGGTCAATATAGACGGTAACAAATAATTTTGTTAGGGATATCTCCAATTCCAAGGGGTGAAACGCCCTGTTGGAGTGTGGCACTGCATCCTTTTTGTCGTATATTTAATTATAAAAGCTTAAAAAATAAAAACTTTCTATGGCTGAACTGCTGTGTTGTGTCATGTCTTGGAGCATTTAACCACCATCTATTGGGTGTTACTTGCAGAAAATTACATTTGACTCACTTTTGCTTTTCACCAGCTGGCCAGATGTTTGCACAGACTGCTTGTCCATAATAACCTTAAGGCTGAGAAACTAGCTAACCTTTAAATAAGTCGCTCAATATGGTGGCGTGACTGTCTTACCTGATGGCTCAGGGTTGTAAAATGAACATTTTAACTTAAACCTGATGTCATCTTGGACTTTTCAGAAACCACACAGAAAAAACAAACAGGTCCCAAAGAAAGAGTCTGTTGGCAGCTAAGACACATAGAAACTGTGTTCAAACTGCAGCAGCCCAATGGCTCACTACTTCCTTTGGTCTCTCAGCAACCAGCACAGCTGAGCCTTGGGGTAATTTGGACCTTCTCAGCAGCAAAGAGCCATTAGCAGCAAGCAGAGTGATTATACCAATTTCTATGTGAAAGGAGGTGACCGTGGCATTAAGTGATTCAGCACTTAGTGAGAGAGAGATACAATACTTTCGGTTGTTGCCAGGGAAACAGCAGGACGCTATGAGTTCGGCAGCCACACCAGCTGCACTGCCATCATTTTCCTAAACTAGCATCTATTTGAGGCTTCAAATTCTTCATGACTAAGCCATGCAGGAGCGCTCAGGCCACATATTATGGACATGTTACAATAATAACTGACTACACCAATAAGCTGACATCACAACATTGAACCCCAACAGCATCACTTTAGGCATTTTGTTCATGCTGGTTATGAAACAAATCCATCACTGAAAATCTGAAACAATTTTCTACACCCTGAGACTTCACAACACAACTTTCATCCAACTGAGGAGGAACTTAGTTTGATAAGCCAAGGTATGCTCCAAACAATGTGCAGAACATCCTGACCACTCTAGAAGTCAACAGCATTAATGCACCGAATGCAGCCAAACTCTTAGCAGAAAAAAGTTTGTTGGAAAATGAAGCTCTAAGTAGATTTACTTCAATTCAACGTCTTGAAGACCATCTGCAGCAAATACCTTTGATGCTGTGGGTACTAATTAGGTTACATCATTTATTTTTTTGTTGATTATAATGACCTGATCAATAAAAGAAAAAGGATAACTGGTTGATTTCCTGTTTCTGGGCTTCACATTAGCCACACCGTGTGTGTGACTTCGTTAAAATCTGAATGGAGAACGAAAAGTTCAAGGAGCAGATAAAAGTCAAAGAGGTACAGGCCTGTTCTGTGCGTCTGTCAGGCTGCTCTTGTTACAGCCAACCATCATATCGGTCATTATAAATGTGACATGTAAAAACCCTACGGGCCGGGGTGATGAGTAAAACCACTCCAGCTGCAAGAAAGATGAGACTTGAGTGGTGGATCGTGTCTGAATGTTCCTGTAGAAACTTTGATCTCTAGCAAAGATATGAAATGTTTCTGTTGGCTTGCAGCTGGCTGTTTGCATTAAGAAGAAAATAATCAATGTTTTCTTAAATATTTGACCTCAAATATTTGAATAATGTGTCCTGATGTGATTGAATATCCTTATAATGATGCCAACAATTCCAGTGTTGGTCTTTTAAGAAAGAACTGGTACTTGTGGTGCAGATTCGTTTGGGTTCAGACAGAGTTTGCTCTGTCAGAAGATTAATTTGTGAATATTTGAACAGCTTGCATCCACAGAGTTAAAATTACCTATAAAAAATAATGGTATAGCTATGAAGAACAGTAAGTGACACTGGATTAAAATAAAAATATAATAGAAATCTTTTAAAAAAACAGCTAAACCATTCAATGGATTGCAGCAGCTAAGTATTTGCTAAACAGCCATAAAGTACAATAATACTAACAGCCATCCATTCACTGCCATTTGCTTTTCAGAGGTCAACCAGCAAATCCAGGAGAGAAAACTACAAAGCAGACCTACAGCATGATGCTGTCACCACCATGTTTAACCTTAGCTGTAGTCTATTCAACGTGATGTGCTGTATTAGTTTCCCACTGCACAGATGCTCTTTATGTAAACCTATAAATTCAATTGGGTCTTCATGTAAACCTATAAATTCAATTGGGTCTTATCTTACCACACCATTTTCTTCCACATGTTTTCTGTGTTTCCTATGAGACTTTTGACAAACTGCAAACAGGACATCTAAAGCCAATCTGACTTTTTTTTCCTCAATAAAAGTCATATTGGAAGATGCTTGCAGATTGTCACACTTGAGACGTTGATGTCTGCAACTCCTCCAGAGTTACCATAGGCCTCTGGGTTGAATCTCCGGATAATAATGGACTTGTAGACAGCTTGTTAGATTTATTATTTCCTGAAGATGGATTGAAGAGTGCATGGTGAGACGCTCAAAGCCTAGGATATTATTTTGTCACCTAATCCTGCTTTAAACTGCAGAGAACAACTTTCTCCCTGACCTCTCTGCCATGTTCCTTGATTCTGCTCTGAAATCATCACTGCAGCGTTTACAGTTGAAACCTGAAGTTCACATGTGCAACAACAAATTAATATCGGACATTCTTTCTCTCAGTATTGCGACAATTTGCAAATAGCAATAACTTTGGTAATTCTAACCTGACCTAAAACAAAAGAAGCTTGGTCTGAATTAATTTCAGACAGTGAGAAAAAAAGTGTATGTAAACTTATGGTTTCATCTGTATACTGAGATTAAATGACACTCATGTGGACTCTATTAAACAACTAAATAATTTCTGAAGGTAATTAGTTGAGATAGATTTTATTTAAGGGTATCAGAGGTAAGGGAACTGAATAGGAATGTACGCCACATCTTTCAGATTATCTGTCTAAAAGATAAATTATAATATGTACAATTTACTTTCCAATCAGTACTGACTGTCACATAAAATCTCAGTAAAACACACATATTCATGGTTGTGAAATGACAAATGTAGAAAAGATCAAGGGGTATGAAAGCTGTGTTTCTGTCTTTTCGAAACAGAATACAATGTGTGATGAAAAAAAAATGTTTAAAAGCAGAAAAAATGAAAACATCAAAATAAATGTATGCATGTTCTTAAAAGCCTTTGAGCTGAAACTGTGTCTGGTGTTAAATGTTCATGATTCTTACAAGAACATCGCTGTTTGTCTTGAAGACAAGCCGGGGAGCGTCCTGAGTAAAGACGTGCCGGGGTAATTTCCCTCCAAGGCCGCCGCCGTCTCTCGTCTGAGGAGGGGGAGGAGAAATAATGGCTACTTTTTAAGGATGGTCAAATAAAACAGGTGAACAGAGGCAACAAAAAGTCTGAGAAATGCAAAGCAAAGAGAGACATAAACAAAACTGAAATGGTGATTGCAAAGTTGTTCGACAGGCTAACTAAACGTGCAAACATGCATGTGCAGATGTTTAGTTCAATGGAAAAATGAACTAACTTTTATCTGAAGTAAATTTTTAAAAAGTGATTAGTTTTGTCTGTACAGTGGTAGCAAAAGTATCCATATCCCTTAAACTTTTACATGTTTATATCATATTACAACCATAAGCGTCAATCCATCCGCATCATGCTGCGGGGACACTTTTCTTGAGGAAGGAGAGAGAAGCTAGTTACAGTGAATGGGAAGATGGATGAAGGTCAACGAGATCACAATGACGTTTGAGTGGCCCAGTCAAAGTCCAGACCTAACTCTAAAACATCAGTCTGTGGCAATATTTGAAAATTGATGTTCATAGGATTTTTACTCATCTGAATGATCTTGAGCTATTTTGCAAAAGATTTCTAAAAATGTTGAAAACATGCAGCATTTCCTTTCCACATCATATATATGCTTTAGTTTGTGCTGACTCGTCACCTAATGTCCCAATAAAATGCACTGAAGGTTAAGGTTGTGATTTGAAAAGGGTGAATACTTTTGCAGGCCATGCAAAGGGCATAAAAGGTTAAAATATATGTCCCTAAAATATTAAAAAAGGACTACTCAGTCCTTTAAGTGTATAAATCAGTATCAAATGGATGATATTTGATAAATCTGTCCAAACAGTTCAGATGTGTCATTTTCCATGAGTATCTTATTGCAGCATTATAAAAGATCATCTCAAACACTGATTGCTGCAGGAAAATGAGCTTCCTGCACTCTGAGTCATTCATTATGCACGGCGTGAAAACGGAGGCAATCTGTTATGTCAGGTGTGGTTAAGATGTTTCCGCAGTCGCTTCATTGTGTTTTTTATTTTAATATAAAAAAAAAAACTACTTTTGTGTAGAACAGAACTTTGTGTGATACAATTGGGTCAAAAAGTGCAGCTAAAAACCACTGAAATGAAGACTTAGCAGCTAATATTATAGATGTTTATTGATAAGTTCAGATCCTTGTAGATCAAACACTTGGTCTAAACAGGTGTTTGACCTGAAAACTCCCAAAAAACTTTCATTTGTCTGGATAATTTCATCATTTTCTGCCACTTCATCTGTTCTGAAGTCAGTCATGTGCGCTACTGACGCCAGAAATGGTACAGGGACATTAACCGGGCAGAAATCTGAAGACTCAGTAACTCTCTGTGGCGAACACACGCGCACAACGACAGAAAGATGCAGCATTGTGCTATTACCCAGCCTCCAGTTTGTGCTCTGACCCTCTGGCCCCGCTCCAGTTCATTTGCATATTGCACTAATGAGGTGTTGGCACCGTGAACAAGGCTCAAGGCTCACAGAGAGCCACACAAAGGCAGACATAGATGGATAGACAGATATGCAGTGTAATTTTATTAACACTGTAATGAATATATTTAGAAATGGAAATCAAGATAATTTTAACAGACAAGTTTTGTCTGACTGTATTATTAGGAATAAAGAAAAAAAACATAAAAATGGGTAAAACAGTCCATGAATGGTTGAATGGTTGTTTTAACATGCTAAAAATGCTTACTGCCCATCCATCCATCCATCCATCCATCCATCCATCCATCCATCCATCCATCGTTTCTAATTCAGGTAACAAAGGAAGACATCCTCCTCGATGCTCCCCTCTGTTGATGCCGCGGTCCTGTGGGGATGTGAGGCCAGCTGTCAAAGTGCTGTCTTCCATCTGGGCACGCGTACTCGCCCAGGTGTGCGTGTGCCCATCAGCTGCCAAAAATAACCACTCTTCCAAAATAAAAATTGCTTTCTGAAATCAGAAAACCAACACGGGTGCACAGAGTAATAACAAGAGAGAAAATAAACCCCTTGAAATATATATGTAAAAAGAAAAAACCCAAACACCAGTTTGCTCCGGTTTTTCCGTGGTGCCGTGGAAATTTTTCCTCTGTGATGTTTGCACATCGCAGTTTGTACCGCATCCCGTTTTGAAGTGTGCAGCAAATGTTATTCTTGCTGTTGCCTCTGCTGCACAAAAGTGTTGAGTCATCTCCCATTTCTTTAAATTTTCCTTTCAAGCAGCTGGACAGTCTTGTCAGCTCTAGAAGCGGTCTTCATCAGTTGTTTGTAGTCTTTCTGAAGTTCCTTCAAATATTTTTTTATTTTTTCTGGACTGTGGCAATTTAAATTTGACCTGCTAATCACTGAAGCATAAAAAGTCTCCTAAAACTCATGGGACGAGCCAGCGCTGTGATGAACACAAACATTTTCTTCATAAGAAGCGTACAAACATGTAATTACTGATGCCAGAATAAGTGTTCTGGTAAAAAAAAAAATTAAAATACTTTCCCAGACTTTATCTGCAGTACAAGTTAAAGAAATATCAAAAAACCTTCCAAGTTCATGTTTACTTTTACAATCTCCACATCTTGTTAGTTGGAGTTACTTTTTTCTTTATTTGAGCTGGATGGCTGGCAGCTACGAGATAATCACCTTCCTCTCTGTGCCCTGCAGCGGTGTAAGGCAGGCCTGCAGGCTTCCTGAGCTCCAGCGAGCCTCAGCTGCAACGTGCAGACACTTTACAGTCTTCATCACGTGCACAGAGAAATCCACACGCAAAACCCACACTTACAGACACACACTCTGAAAGATGCCCTCATCTCTCTCATACATTTCTCCCTCTTTGGCAGCTGATGGAAAACCATGGAGAGCGGAGGAGCAAGGAGGCAGGTTTGTGTGCATGTTGGGGGTGATGTGACATTTCTGGGCTGACATGAAGCGACACTCTGCCCCCTCGTGCCTGGAGCGAGCTCTCGGGGAAAGACACTGATGGAGGTCTGGGGTCTCCGAGGAGAAGGAGGGGGAGGTTTAACAGTGTGAACAAGAAAAGAAAAGTGTGTGCTGCAGCAGAAACAACCTGCGAACTGAAGTCTTCTCATGCCTTTTAAATGTGCCGGTTTGTTCTTAAATAAATCATGACGAAAACCAAAAAAAAGTAGTTTGTTTTCACCAGGACGGCATTTGAAAAATATCAAACCAATCGATAGCAAGAAAACACCGAAACCCAACAGCTTGGAAAAACAGATTGATGAAGCTATTGCAGCACAATTTCACCAGTTGAACTGGCAAAACCCTGAAAAAACAAGCATTTAATATACAACTTTATATTATATGAAGCACCTTCCTTGATTATTGTTATTGTGGTAAAGCCCTTGGATTAAATTAATCTTTCATTGCAGTAATTTCACACTAAATTGAAATATAGTCTGCAGTTTGATCACTTATTTACATCTATTCCATCATCTTCCCTAAAAACAGTAACATAAATTTCAGTGAAGAATTTTTAAATAAATTGCTTTTTTAATGAGTGTATCACTATTTGTAGTAACTAATATTTAGTAACCCATACCTAATTGTTTACCTAATTGTAAATATTATGTGACAGAGAGGTTTATTCTTTCTGGCACTTTTCAAAAGGGGAAAGATGATTCAGCAAGTCATTCAAATGAAGCAGATTTTTGCTAATCTTCACAAATCATAGCTGCAGGGAAATCACTGCTTTCCTAAACTTGATCATATATGAAGTTAGATCATTTTAATTAGACATTTAAAATAATAAAAACTGAGATAAGCAAGACTAGATGACAAGTCTACACAGAGATGAGAATGGTAAGCTAGGTTAAAAAAATATGCAAGCCCCACTGCTCAAGAGCTGCCAGAAAATCAGCTTCTCTATCCTGTCATCATAAACCTAAACATGCAAAGTTTGCTAAATGACCTGGAGTCAATAAAAGGAGGAATTATTTGGGAAAACACATAAGACACACAATTTAGCACGGTGGGGAATCTAATTCTGTGGGCCTGTTTAATTTCAAAAGGCACTCAGAGCCTTGCTAAAGTGTATGGCTTCAAAAAATGTAAGACTGTATAAACCAATCTTGTACGATGGCGGCACCATGAATTAAAAAAAAAAAAGTCAAAGTTAAATGCACCAAATAAATTTATTGATTTTATGTCTCATAATAATCTTATGTTGTTAAACCCAAATGTTTTTGCCATAAAAATAAAGGAAATTGGTTTTGATGTTAAACTGGTTTGGAAAAATAGATACATTTTTTAAAGATTTTTCAGACACTTGGAATATCTAAATTATTATGCCAGTGCTTCTTCTGTGTTTGTAGTTTGCTTTTTGCATAGGTCGTCTTGTGGTCTGTGTAGTTATCATTAGTGACTATCTAGTGCCTCTATTGCATTAGCTTAGCCTTCCCTCCCTTCACAGCTGCAACCGTTAATTACAAACCCAGCATTTATATAACTCTGACTCCTGGGATCTTATAGCTATTCTGCATCTTTCATGAATTCAACCGTTCTGTATGTTTGTTTAATTTTTATTTCTTTCATTAAACGTCATCTTTGTTTTGATCCAGCCTCCTTCCTGTCTGCTGTTGGGTCCTTTTAATATCTTTAAACATAGCAAAATACTTTGTTAGTATGTCGTTACTAAAAAGAGTATTTTGCCTTTAGCATAGATAAAGCATGTTTTGCTCATAGCATGTTTTTGCTATGAGCAAAACATGAAGCTGATTGGTTTAATACGACAGCAGAGGTAACTTGTGCTACGTTCAGGGTATCATTTGTCTGCACTAAATCCCAAACTTCATTCTGGTTTTCTGCTGCAAAAATCATGCAAATGAAATTGAAGGTGTTGCAATTCAGGAGCTTCTCATCAACAGCTAAAGGCTACAGTGGAATATCTATTTTATTTAAATCCCCCAAACAATCTATGAGTAAAAGAACACATCCTGGGAGGACTTCTGCATCTTCCCCATTTCAATTTAGAGTAGGATCAAAGAAGAAAACAAGTCATTGAATTTAACTGAGTTTTGAATGAGTCAGAAGCAATAAATAAATAAATAAGAATGAGTTGACTAAATTATTGAGTGCTGGAAAGTAAGAGGAAGCAGGATCTTCCATATTAACTAAGAGGCTAAAGACACAGTAAACAGAAACATAAGTGATTAGCTTAAATTAAACTATCCATCATCATTCGCTGAGCACAGACAAGCCCCAGATAACGTGGAGGTATGCAGAGATGTGAGAAAGTATCTGCCGCTGTCACATGAGAAGGCGATTGGATTTCATGAATGAAGCAGCTGAGGATGCTTCATGCAACACGACTCCCACTCATGTCCCTACACCCCTCACCCCACATCTCTTCACCTCTATCCAGAGTCTGCATAGATATGAGGAGATGTGAGGAAAAAGGAGAAAGCCTGCAGGCTGCTTTGCTGCATCCAACCTTGTGGGTGTATGGAGAAAGAAACATATGGGTATCGTTTACACAAATGGACTGCAGAAATGTTCGACAGCTAGACAAAATATGGAATCTGAGCCACTGAGGGAGAGGAAGACTGTTCTGTGTTTGTGATGTTTGAACACGTGCATTCTGCTGATGAAACAGCCAACATGTCTTACTGGCAAAGAGCATGACTGCAGGGGAAATTATTTCAAATGTGGACAATCTCTTGAGGAGGAGATTGACTGTAGCAGTGAAACAAAACAGATTTGTGTATTTTATTAAGAGCTTTTAACTTGTGTGTAAAGTTCTGATAATTTTTTTTTGACAAAGTCAGATGGGGGGGGGGGGGGGTGACATGTATCAACTTCACTATACTTACTTACCAAATTAAACTTCTTCATATTTTTGTGTTTTTCAGGTGCTTTATTGACCTCTTGTGTGCTAGACTACGGTATTAGAGTCCACTGCACTCTAATACAGTAGACAGACACTACAGACCTCCTCTAAAAACATTTATATCTGCTTATTTTAACTGTTGAAAAATGAAAAATGGGTAACACTTTATTTGACAGGGTGTGTATAAGACTGACATGACACTGTCATAAACATAACATCTGTCATGAAGATGAAGGAGTTTTTATGAATGTCTATGACTGTTGTCATGAAGTGTCATTTGTTAAATAATGACACTTTTTAATGCAACTTTAAAAGTTGCATTAAAAGTCTATTAAAAGTCCTTTTAATGCAATTTCTGTAGCAACTTGTGGTAAAGCTGTGTTTATGACAGTGTCATGTCAGTTTTATGCACACCCCGCCAAATAAAGTGTTACCAAAAGATTCATACCACTCCGGGATTGGCTGCTTTGAAAACACGAGAAACAGCTTCCCAAAACAGTTTTTTTTTACTCTCAGAAAAAAGCTGCATAGGTAAATATTTTGCAAATAATTAAAAGTTTTGTTCCACAAAAAAATCCACAAATATATGAATCCACGAATATTAAACCAATAATGGGTCGGGGTCCATAAATCCACAGTCGCTGACTTCAATCTGAAGTCATTAGAGAACATTCATGAACAAAAAGCTGCATAAACGTCTCTGGACACCAGACAGTTCAGGAATATCTCACTGAGAATCTGTCGCAAGTCTGGAGAACTGATGCTCACAAATGAGATTTTTTTTTATCAAATCACCACTCTACAACACTTTTTGTTGGCTTATCACATCAAATACCAATAAAATAAATTAAGGTTTGGCATACAAACAGAATGTAAAATATTCTAGAGGTATAAATACTTTTGCTCTTTACGTGATGGTGGCGTATGGTATTGAGCAGCAAGACAGTGGTGAGGTGTGAGGTAGGAATAACAGATGGATTCAAGGTGAGGGTGGGATTGGGATAACTTTACAAAAATCTTAATCAAATGAAGATAGTTGGTAGTAAAAGTAATGAAAGTGGAGGACATAATGACTCAATCACACAGCATAAAAAAGGTTCATTACCCATTGCTTAGTTTATACGATGAAAACAATGTTTTTATTATTGCTATTGTCTGCAATGAGAAACAGTTTTACACTGTATTCTTGCAATGTTCACAGAAGTCTGTTTCATTTGAGTTTAATTGAGACAAGGTGTGAAGAAAAAAAATAAACAAACCCTAAATATGTCATGACCTGCTTTGTTACCTTTAACTATTAAATGAGAAAGACCTAATTTGGTATACAAATATAAAAATAAAACAAGTTTTAAAACAGCCCTCTTTTGATGTAATATAAATGTTCCTAATGTCAGTGAACCCTTCACATCACCTGAGACTGTCAGACTATTGGTCAACACTTTGTATGATTACGCTACAGTTTTATCATTAACAATGCAAATGTGAAATAATGTTAGCATCATCCTATAAACAATAGCAGTTAAAACATTCAAGTTGAATTTTACATGCTTTGGGAAATAGTGTCAGGGGAAAGAAAGACATTAAATGAACAAACTGCAGGTGCATTTATTCGCTGCAGTGTGGTGTTTATTTGGATGAATTTCAGGACGGACAAACAGCAGAGTAAAATATGGTATACTCACTGTATAAGTCCTTATATATCCCAGCTTGGGTATAAAAGAGAAAGGAGATTTGTTTAACCACAGTAAAGGAGATGAGAGTGCAGTTAAACAAGACGTTTTGTTTGTTGGAACAGCACTCTCCACAATTATTGGTGCTCCTGGTAAAGGTGTGCAAAAAGGCCTTGAAATGAAGAACCTTTTATTGCAAGAGCATGATCCCACACTGAACAAGTAAAACAAAAACAAATAAAAAAAAATAAAAAATAAAGTTTATATATATATATATATGCGTGTGTGGGGGTGTGTGTGTACATATATATAGAGTCAGGGGAATAATTCAAAAGATGGAGCAGAGCAAACAACAGTTGATCTGTGAGAAACTGGACAAGGAGGACAAGGATCTTCCATTACTAAAGAGAAATAAAACATGTTTAGTAATCACGTTTTGGCTGCAGAAAAACTAGTTTCTTGGGGTGACCAACTCTCAAAAACAACAATTTATTTGAAAGCCTTTATGCATGAATTCACAAGGGGGGCAATTATTGTGGAGAGAACTGTACAACTTATATTTATGATGATTGGTAATATTAACAATTAGACTACAGGCTATTTTATGGCATAATGATGCTAGTATACAAAATATGAAAAGCTCAATAAGTTGATTAGAAGACAAAATTATTTCTGTCAAGCTGGATTTTCTGTCTACATTGCAGTTTTGTTGTTCATTGCAGCACTTTTAAACTAAACCTTGGTCTTTGTTGTGACCAACCAGTCTCTAGAAATCCAACTTGGCATTAATCATTAATTCATTAGTTATCTATGATTCGAGATTTGTTGGGTAATCAATTAATGAATCAAAAATTCAACATACTTTGTTTTTGGGGGGTTACAGATTGAGGTGTAAACAGCAAAACGGTGTAAGTTTAGTAATGCTATTGCTAACTGCATTAGTGGGTAATATTTCTGCTTGTTACAATAAAGTATACATTTATTCAAAAAACAAAAATGAGAATGAAAATATAATAATGCCCCACAGCTTTATGTTTGTGATTAGTCCGTTGATCTCAGTTAGTACTAAGGATTAGCATTGGTTTCTTTACAGTATTTTATTCAGTTTTTCTGCCCTAATAAATTAGAAAAATGAATTGAACAAGGTCAGACAAACATTCTCCATATTTATAAAGAATGCTGAGTCTTCATGCAAAGCAGTTACACTAGGTTAGAAAATAACAAACTTGGAATTTTTAGTTTCTTTGTTTTTTTCCTCTTAGGTTGTTGTAATTTTTGTTATTTTAGCTTCCAAATTGTAAACAAACTAAAACTAAAAGTAATTACACATCAGTTTACCTACGTTTGAGTGAAAACGTAGTCACTTCATATCGACTCAAATTAGAGGCCCTTTTGCACTGCTCAGCCTGGGTTCAAGCTGGGTCAGGTGTTTCTGCACTTAGCATTTAAGAGCCCGGTACCACCCCGCTCCCTGGAACCCCGAGGGATCTGGTTCCATTCGGGCCAGCCAGACCTTGCTGTTTTGAAGTCAGGCGTTGATTGGTTCGTTTGCTGTGGAGACTGGTACAGAGACGAGTCATCTTCCAGACTTTTTCAGAGGTCTTGCTAGACTTTAGACTCTAGATGAGGCTCAATGCAAATATAATTGGGCCAGAGCCGCAGTACAGCGGATCCCTGTCAACTGCGGCCACGCCGGCCCTGCAGTGCAAAAGGGCCTTAAAAACAACGTGGTGTTTGCAAATGTAGCATTAATTGCATGTAGCTACTACATAAACAATGGTAATGGGAGTCAATTAGCAACTTTATTGTGCAGGCATAAAATCCCAGGAGGAACCGATGACTGACAAATGATTATATTAACAGGAATAATGGCATGGGGTAGAGAAAGAAATTTTTATTTACTTTGATTAATTTGCATGCCAAAAAGTTTACATTTCCAAGTAGTTTTAGCTGCAGTCAAGGGCTTGAAGGTAAAACATTTGGGATTTTGAACTGGGAAGGACATTTATTTGTCCATTATATGTTTTCATATTAAACAGAGAAGATAGCTTTAGATGTCTACTGTACAGACTCCTTCCAAACCATTGATAAATCTACTGAAATTATTGAACCCCCCCTCAACCTTTCTGCTTAATATTTATTCAGTCAACTGTAAATTCATGAAGTCATGGATCCATCAGCTTCATTTTCCAGTCGGTGTCGGTGATGTCATGTGGTGGCATGATAACTTGTGACCAAACGACCCTTAAGAAGTGTCTAGAAAATGCAAAGCTGACGAAAAGCAGGGGTTCCTACCTTGTTTCTCTTGAAATAGGCTCTGCGACAGGCAGCAAAGCACTTCTCGCTGCAGAAGCTCTTCAGCTCACTCCCCATGCTCAGAGAATAGCGTTTTACGCCGACCTTCTGGCACCAAGCGCACATAATCTGCACATTTAATGTGTCTTCATCTAGACAAAGGGAGAGAAATAACACAGCTAGAAAAAAAATCTATTTTCTCAAAAAATACATTGTAAATGTTGTGAGCTGAGTTGGTAAGAAAATATGCTAAAAAACTGAATTAATCCAGAAACAGCTGTTGTAGATGATATAGTAGAAGCATATGAACATTAAAGCTCTTTAAAGGAATGTAAAAACCAAGCATCAGGTGAAACTGAGGAAGAAAACTGCTGAAAATGTTAACTTGGTGCAAACCAGTAATCTGTGCTGACGCATAAGCAGATCAGCAGAAAAATTAAATGTCAACTCCACTATGCGTGAAACAGAAGTATTTGTTCAAAGGTGTAAAAAAAAAAAACTTAAAATGTACACAACAAATTCTGCAGAGTTAAATCAACACTATGCCGAGTCTATTTGGTCCTTTTCAGATTTGGCATTGATTTAACTCTTACAGAGTTATTTCAACAATAGTTTGAATAGTTACAACTATTTCAAGTGTTAAAATTACTAAATTTTTTGTTTAAATAACTGAAAGAGTTAAATTAACCCCAATTTTGATAAGGACCAAATAGATAGTTGATATGGTGTTGATTTAACTTTGCAGAATGTGCTGTGTAGTTTTATGAAAACAATGAAAGATGTAAAAATTTGAAACATCTGATAATGTACCAAATTCTCATGGTCCATTTTAAGTGTGTTTGGTGTTTGACTCAGTCTTCAAAGTCAGCAAGCTGTGTCAATGATTTGAAGACTTTGAGATCACTTAAAAGTTATTAATAAAACCTATTCAGTTATTTCTATATGATGTGGGGAAAAAACACATTGATAAGAAAGTCTTCTTCACAGTTCCTCCAATCCTAGCCTGTTAAACAGTTAATCCAAATAAAAAGTCTTCAGTGTCTGGGTTGCAAATTATTTTAAAAGCCCCTTGGTGATAGTGAAAGGCCTCTTCTGTGGTAAACTGTGACTCCTGATTATGAGCTTTGGGCTTTTAGTGCAGTTGCCGCTGAAATGAGAGAGATCCTCCAATATTCCCTCTAGCATCTCCCAATTATCACATTATGACTGTGCGTGGGTGAGGGTGGGAAGGATGAGGCCCCATTAGTATTTCACCTCGTGTCACCTCTTTATCACTGCTGGAAGGGCTTTTCACCTCTTCTGGAGCTTAATGGATCTACAGGGCCATCCGATTTTAAGTAAAGACTAACTCACAATTAGGGGGAAAAACTCTCTTGGGCCCTAAAAACGGCAAACGTGACTCACGTCTGCATTTCCTCTTTTTTCTTCTCTCATTCATATAATCAATATCCACTGCGAGTATTACTGAGACAAGGGCTAGGATCAAGAAAAAGCTTAGCGTTTTTAAAGAACAGAATGAGTGAAAGGATACTGCATGGTACCAAAACTAATGCAAAATTACTAAATCTTTCTTGATGTATTTATAAAAAGGGAGATGCTTGCCCCTCCTAGGAAGCTCTCATAACACTCAGGCGGACAGTTATCACTGTAATTATGCAGCCTCCCGACTAGATGCCACCATCATTCTCCATACCTGCACCTCAAAACAGCCTTTGTGGGATTTTAGTGGAGCACATGAATTATTCAGAGTGTGTGTGGATCGGTTGGAGGGGGGTGAGATGAGTTGAAGAAGGTGTCAGCCTGGTAGTTAACTGGTACCAGGCTTTAAGTGGGGCCGCACCATCTGTTTTCCTGCCTGGGCAGGGCCAGTGGGGACTCGTCTTGGGCGCTGCCAAGGCGGCACACTCCCTCCGTCGGAGTGTATCAGCCTCCTGTCCACAGCAGACACGAGGGATAATGAAGCCCCCTGTCAGGCCACGGAGCGCTGACATTTCCTCTGAGAGTTGGTGGGGTAATACTGGCACCTGGGCAGCTGGTGGAAAACAAGGTGTACAGCAGGTATCGAGCTCGTTAGCTGGCCGTCTCTGGCTGATATGGAGGCCAAACTTTTCACACTGTATAAACATTTGTGTCAATGTCAATATCACTTTCGTTTGTATGGTTTTCTGTTAAACAAATGGAAAATTCGAGCTGGGTTTTGAATATTCCTTTAAAATTTGAGGTATTAGAACATTCTCTAATAGTTTAGGAGTTACAGTATATCTGAGAAGGTTAGATCACCTCAGATGGTTCATGATGACATAAAACAAATTGCAATATCTTTCGAATAGGATGCGACTGAAAAGGACCTTTAAAAACCAACAATTAGATATTCAAATTAGCAATACATGGTTTCTGTCATTATTTCAAAATAGGACATTTCAGTTTAAGTTTTATTAATACCAGTAAAGACTGAGAAGAAACATTAGTTTGGGCATAAATAGGAAAGCAGATTTGAATATCATCAGCAAACAATGTAAAGGAATTCTGCACTTCCTAAAAGGAAATGAGTATTTTGAAAACAAGATGGGGCCAAAACTGGAAGCTGGAGGAACTCCACATTAAAGTGGTGTTGCTGATCACTTACATGTGGAGTTCCTCAGGGTTGAATTCTAGGCCCTGTCTTGTTTTCATGAACTGAGAAATTCCTTCTGTTTAAATCAGACTTGAAACACTAGTTTCAAGTTCTCAATCCATGCAATGTTTCTGCTTTATTAGCAAAATACTAAACAGATCTGATTGTGACCATTGTCTTTTATTAATGGCAAATCTGTAAGATTGTTCTGGTCTTTTTAATCTCTTTTATCTTCAACTCGTATTGTTTAAGTATGTTTCAGTGAGAAAATGCCTAAAGAAAAATAGAAGGAGGCATTCATGTGCCAATACCTGCAGGGGGCTTGATAAGCGGCGGAGGGATCATAGGGACCACTATTGGCATGCTTCCATGCTCCTTGGTGCTGGGCGTGGAGGTGGATGGAGTGCTGGATGGCTCGGCGACTCCATTTCTTGAGTTTGGCAAGGACAGGGAGCTGTTGGCTCTGTCTGGAGAGCCTTCACTGCTCTCTGTCGAACCTGGGATTTTTGGCAACGAGTTTTCTGTACAGATAAAGGGTTCAAACAATTTAAGGATTTTCATGACCAACAGATGCGTCCACTCGCTGCAAATGCTGTTGTAATGTAACATCCTAAGGTTGAGAATGTCTTTCTGCAACACAGAAAAACATCTTTTCTGTTTCAAAATAATCCAAGCGGTCCGAGCAGTTTGCAACTTTTGCGTGTTACCCAATCATACAATTTAAAACTCTCACTCTGATTACGATTTGTGTTTGTGAAGCTACATCTGAATGAACCATAAGAGTATGGGGAAAATGTATTTTGAACAAAGACCTCAAGCTGATTGAAATGATGAAAAAATATCTGCAAATCTCTATGAAATGAAGTTGTTTTATGTGGGCCAAAATCAAACAGTAAATGACTTCATGAGAGTTTCTGCTCTTAAAAGTGGTTCTATGTCATTCCGAACCATTGAGTGTACTTAAGTTTTTTCACAAACATCAACAGGCTGGAGCATTAGAATTTTCTAATTATGTGAAACCCAACAATTGAGAGCAGGTGCGCGTTCTTTTTAGCGCAACTGTTACACCATTCCTCATGTGTTCTCAGGTTTTGTCAGTGAGTGTAGTTGTAAAAGTGTATAGTTAGGAGGTAAAAACACTGGTTCAAGTTGTTATTAATAAACATCATGAGGTTTAGATCTTATAAAATAAACAGGTATTGACAGAGAAAATTACTTAATAAGAGATGCTGCAAAATTCAAACTTTGAATTTCAAACCAATGATTACAAAACCACAGCATGCAGCAAAGAGTTATCCATTAGAGTAAGCTGAATGTGAGACTTGCCTTTGAGTGCTGAGATGTGCTGTGGCATCTCTCCAATCTCCAGGTTATCGGCGTCCCTTAGCTCCACCTTGTCGTAGCCGTACCAACCCAGCAACTCATTCATGGTATTCTCTGCAAAACTCTGTAGCACAAACAGACAGGGGACAAAAATACTTATTAAAAAAAAAAAAACATACAATAAGGACTCAGGCTTCCTTAATGTTGAATTACAGCACTATCAAAGTTATTGCCTATCTAATGTGTTTTATGTTTTTGGCATCTTTCTATTAGATATTTCTCATCATAAAACTAGCCTTATTATCAGAAAAAGGTCATGTGAGTCATAAAAAGGATTTGAAAGCATTGAGAAGGTAATACCCTCTCTTATTAAATCATGAATTAAATGTGATTAACTACAGTTTCAGTTCAGCAAAATTTTCACTTAAGCAAAACTAAAAAATACCAACTAAATAAACAGAAACTAAGCAGAAGAGGAGGAACAAGAAGCTAGAAACTATAGCATAAAGTCACTGTTGATTAAAACAATAAATCTGTTGCTTAGGTTAAGGTAAGTATCACCTTTTGGGTTGAAAAAGACCATCGTAATTTGAGCTGACATTTTTGCCCAGATGTCCAAACACATATTTTAAAACCCATGCAGGTGAAACACTAAAGTATTTCTTTCACAACACAGTGATTAAGCGCTTTAGTTCAGAGCCATAATGTGGTTAATGCATGTGGTTCATCATCAGCATACGTCTGTCTCTCAGCTGGAACATTTCCAGAAGCATCTGGTCAATGAAGTGTTACTGCAGTACAAGATTCAGCCTTTATTTGGCTATAAAACATGAAAATGTTCCTTGTGAGAATAAATCTATTGGGTCATCACAAAAATATTAGTCCCAGGTCAGGAAATGATCAGTAGAGCAAATGTTCTTATAAGAGTAAATCTGGTCAAAATTAGTTATGAACATGTTTCTGGTTTCTGTAGGTTGCAAGTGTAAGTACTATGTGGTCTTTCACCTACAGTTAAAAATTTATCTAGCTGTAAACTGTAGCCCAAAAGTAGGAAAATTTGTGTTTGGGTGACATAGCAATAAATCAAATGTGTTTATTTCGCTTTAAAAATGCCGTATTTATAATACAATGCATTTATGGATAACGTGACAGGGTAGATTATGTGATGTGCTCTAAATGCTCTCTTCCAGCTTTTGGTAGAGGCAGTGTGATGATGTGGGGCAGCATCTTCATCACTGGACAAATAAGGTTTTTTCAGTGATGAAGATGCCTAATCAAAATTAGATTGCAACCAGTAGCAACCAGTTGCAACCGTTCACTCAGAGAGACTGAACATTAACACCTACAGTATATGTCAATGCTCACCCCACAGAGTGAGGTTCATCAGACTAACTACAGAGTGAGTGGAGAGGTTGGGCCGATCACCTCTAGTCCTGACCCACTGAACACACTTGGAACCCTATAAGGTTTGAAACTTATCTAGTTTTTAACCCTTCATGTCCTAAATTAAAAATCTCTGCCTGGATATTTTTTGCTTATTTTAATTGTACTCAGTTTTTTAAATGTCTTGTGAGTAAATATATTTGCCCAAATATCCATAATAACTGGAACTTTCAATATCTAGCAAGTTATTTTTACAATTTACCGCCTATTAAGAGTGGCTCTAAGATTAATTTCACTCTCTGGTATAGCAGGGGCAAAATTACAGTAATAACCCGATATTGGCTGGAAAGCGCAACGTCTCCCCTTTCAGAAACTGTTGGAATTAAAACTAAAGAGCAATGTGTGTTTTGAAAAGTTACCTATAAGTTATTCAATTTTAAGAAACTAACTTCTAAGTTCCAAGAAAACATCATGCAAGTTTCAGAAAGTAACCTGAAAGTAGAGCCATGTTATGCAACTTGAGCCATGAAGAAGTTGTGTTGTTATTTTTCAATAAATAAGAAATAACTAAATTTAACTTAAATTTTTGGCTAACATTAGCTTAAAGCTCAAATACAATGAAATGTATTTGAGCTTGCAGACTCCACCTAATTATGTTAAATGTGTACAAATGAATTAGTTTGTTCAGAATGAAAATGACATCAGCCCACTAACTTAAAAAATACTTAATCAAAGATAATGCAAAATTATGTGGCTTAAAAGGAATTCAAGCAGAGACCTCAAAGAATAAACTGTGCATATCTGAGACACCAGGAGGAGCAGAGACCTGCTTCATCTCATCTTATATAAAAGTTCTTGTTATTCCAGGAAGAATTCAGTGAAAGTGATGGGAGGGTACCGCAAATGAGGAATGACAGGAGTTATTGATCGCTCTGTCATGAAATACCACTGTGGAAAGATGGACAGTGGGAAGATGTAGGAAATTAACTGTAGCACAATTCTTGTCAATGACAGATTACAGAAAGCATCATGCTGTTTGTGCAGTGTGATCTGATCCAATTCCACACAAATTTGTGAGTTTTCTCCACCTGGATTGTGTGAAACATTATAAGCTTTTCCTAAACGTTTTCTGTTTTAAGATTGGTTGGAGTGATCACAGTTATTGAAGAATATTATATTCAATCCTGATAAAAAATCTTAATATTGTTGACATTTTGCAAAATACAAATAACTCTGATAATCCTAATGGATCTAAAACGAGGAAGTTTTTGTCTCATTCCATGTCAGACGGTGCAAAAAAAAAAAAAAAAAGACTATTTTTGTTTTTCCACAGAGAATGTAATAATTTCTGCTGTAACAGTACAAGGACATCCTATTCACAGAAGTTAAAATCAACTCCAGTTACTAATAATATTATCATTCTGCAAGCTTTATGAAAAAGGTGTTTGAAGGTGTGAAGGCTGCTAACGAGGACAGCTCCAGTAACAACACTCCTCCTCAGATAATGATGAATGACAGCAGTGCTCTTTCTGCCTTAAGCTTCCCGGAAGTCAGATTGATTTTCACAAGTCAAAGTTTCGTTGTGACAGCTACCAACACAACATCGCTGTCATTCGCAGAAACATTGTATGAGGATATCTTTGGAATAGTAAGAGGCAAATGGGTTTATTTTGGTTGTTATGCCAAGTGCCATGAAAAAGTAAAATTGCATTTTGTGACTTTATAGCCACAGACTTTAACACATTTTATTAGGACTGAATTTGACAAACCTACAGTAGTGTGTATTTGTTGAGAGGAAACAAATATATATAAATCATTTTCAATTCTTTTATACAAATAAAGGCTAACAAGCCTGAAAACCATGTATTTTGTTTCTCCACTTCACTGTGCTGCTTCAAGGTTCAATGATTTTCCAACGTGACTATAACACACAATAGTTTTTGTAGTGGCTAATTATGTTTTATTGTCTATTAACTTGGTCACAATCAAATCTAAACAGAAAATGTGAAAATATGTTGCCACCAGAGGCTGTTAAATAACAAAGCTAAAAGGAGCAAAGCACAAGGGCAGAAAATTGTCCAGCAGTAAAGGTGAAACCTTAAGAGGAGAAAATCCACCTATTGAAGAAAGGAGTCGGAGCATAACCTGCACCTAAATGTACTCTAGAGTAAAACGGATATAAGCCGTAAGGCAACCACACAAGGAAGACAAAAACACAGCATCTCTGTGTGTCTCCCCTTCCTTCCTGCCAACCTGTCCTCTCTGCCACCCTACTACTTTGAGAAAGTACGAGTGTTATTAAGAGTGCAACCCAATCCTTGTTGGCGACTCATCAAAGCAGTTGCACCAACTTCTTGGCTGTGGGTGCACAGAGGCAAAAGAGGCACAGAGGTAACTACAGATGTATGTAAAGAGGAGGCATAATAGCCTTTAATCTACATAAATGGCTAAAATGCTAATTTAATATGATTATAACAAGTGCAAGTGCTTTAAAATGCACTTGCACTTGTTACAGAAGATATTTCTGGTCTTTTGTGACAGATGAGCCCATAGATTTGTTTCATAGATTAAAACCTCCAGCGCAGAGACGCTGAGAACAAAAACAAAGACGGATGGATGACATTCACATTGTAAGAAAGAAGGTAGCTATTATTTACTACTAGAAGTTTCTAAATGCTCATGTATTCCAGCATCTTTCAGAAATCAGGTGTTGACCAACATGTAGAAAAGCTCTCATCAAAAATCCCCAAATCAAAGCAAGGCACTAAAATGAAACATGTGGACCCAAAAACCACAGTGAAAAACTCTCACAGCTTTGCCTTATTTAAAAGAGAAGTTCTCCTGTCTTTCCCATTTTGAAGGGTGGCTAAGAGAAATTTGCCTGAGTCTCACATCCTACTTATACCTCAGAGAAACATAAAGTTATGGACTTCTAAATAAATGTTTCCAGACATGTTGTCACATAAAAGAGCTAAATAAAACTTTCACTCCTCTTGAATTGTTTTCATTTAACTAAAAATAATATTTCTTCACATGCAGTTTTTGTAACATATGAATCAATTTCCTTAAATCAAAGTCTGGGTTTTTCTGAAGTTTGTAATACAAGATAGTGCAATAAATGTTAAAGTTTTAATTGTTTATTTTCAAAGGGTTAAAAAAAATCACAGCTATTTCTTGACAAAATAAAAATCGGGGCAATCTGACCCAAGTCTATAAGACTCCCACACATGTGAAATGGTTGTGTTAGGAAAACCATTTTGAAACAAGTTCACTATAATGTTCTGGATAATTAGAAATGTGTTAATTTCATAGTACAGATACTTTTATTACAGATGCAGCTCAAACACTGATACTTCTCAGTCATATTTTCAGAAACTTGTGTGATATAAATACATAAAATTCTGCTTCAACAAGCTTCTCCTTTGTTTCCCTTCAGTCAGACCCAAACATAGCCAGCAGGGCTTGTGGTGATGATGATGGTGGGAAACCGACACCTTGCGGTAGGAAACCAGAGCAGGTTACAGAACACTGTGATAAAATTCCAGAATCCACACGCCAACTTTCCCCTGTCGCTTCCCCCTGGTTTCCACTCCCCTGCCGCCTCTCCCTCTCCTCTGCTTTCATTCCCCTCTACTTTTCTTGATACTTGATCCAGCAGGGACGCTCAAGTTACAGTTTTTACAGCTTAGCCAGCCCGGCTCTGTATACATTCCTTTCTCCCCTTGTTCCTCAGCCCACTTCTCGGCCTTTCCGATCCCCTACATGCCCACTCCTTCTGCTCTGCAACTTCTCACTGGGGCTTATTTTACCCGTGCAGCCAGATGAAGGAAACTCTGTCAGACTGTTTGCTTTGTTGGGGACGTATTCGTCCTCAAAGGGCACATTGTGAATCAGTGTGTTCCTCTAGATTTGGTCAGATATATTTAAATTGCGAGAAGGAAGCAAACCTGACCTGTGTTTTGGTTTTAGTAAAGGAGCATCAAAGCTTTCTTCAGAAAATCAATGCAATAAAATTCACTAAAAGGATTGAGGCAGAATCCTGCTGTAATGGACATTGGGTTTATCACCCAGTTTATTAGAACTGATCCATGTTCACAAGGTTACCCTTTATTTCCAAGTGTGTTCGATTCACTACCATCACGCTACAGTATTTTTAGCCTCTGGATGGATGAAGAACCAAACTGCAGCCTCACAAGCTACGAAAACAAAAACACTGCAAAGCAAATGAAGCTTTACCTCATTATTATTTTAACATATTATTCCCTGCCAGTGATTTAATAAAACAGCTATTTAAATTCCATTAGTTGCAAAAGAAACGATGTCAGTAGCAATACATAATAAAGTTGTCTGAAATGAACAGGCTATGTTTCCTAAACTTAAAGATGACTTTTATTTTCATACAAATTCCTTCAAAATGATTATATATTTTTCCTTTAATGAACTTACTTCAATTTAAAATTAATTTTCTGGAATTTACAGGGTTATTTCTTGAACTTCTGCTTAACTTTTCAATAATATAGGAACTATACTAAACTTGAAGGATATTTTCCAGAACTTACAGGTCACTTTGTCGGTTTTAGGATTTACTTTCCAAGATTTAAAGAGATTACTTTTGGAACTTACATGATGCTTTCTAGAAACCTGGAAGTTACTTTGTTTGAAGTTACCAGGAACTCTTCTTGAACCTATAAACAATTTGCCTGAAATATACGAGTTACTTTCTTGCAACTTTCAATGTTATTTTTAGAAATTAGGGGATATTTTCCTTGAACTTGCGAGTTAATTTTTTAAATGTACAGGTTATGTTTCATCAACTTACAGGCAACTTTCCAGAGCGTAAAGTGTGCTGTTGTGGGATTCCGATGTGTTTTTAAAACTTACAAGAGACTTTCCTGGAACTTACTGGTTACATTTCCACAATTTACAGCTTATTTTCCCTCACCTTACAGAGAAACTTTTATCAAAACTTAAAGGGGACTTGCTAAATATCTGAAAGCACCTCTAATCTTGCTAAAGTTTACAGTGGGGCTTTTCTGAAATATTCAAAATATGTTCATGTGACTTTTAGATTATTTTCCCAGTAATCACATTCAATTTTCTAGCAGATTAGACACTTTTTTTTACAATTTACAAATGAATCTAAGTTTCAGAAGATAACAGGTGACATATCAGTGCAGAACAGCCCTCCATCTTTTGTCTATACACATTTTTGAGTTCAAATTCATTATGTTTTTCTAGCATCAGTTCACAATCTATTCAGTTCAACCATAGAGACAGGTGAATCAATTACACACATTCCAAAAATAATGTAGTCAAGTTCAGTTTATTATGTAAACTAGAAAAAAGTTTTCTATTTGGAAACACGGCCAAGTGTATCAAAGGACTGATTTTGCACCAATCACAAATCCTGAATGAGGATGGGATTATTTTGGTTGGATGAGAACATTATAACAGTTCCTGACATTACCCATTTTTGTTTCACATGAGACTTTTATCAAATGCAATACTTTTTAGGTAGGGAGCTAAAACGGGAGATTTTGTGAGAATATTTCATAAGTTATTTCAGCAGATTACATAGTTAAAGGATATTTAATCTAAAAACAAAGCTATTTAATTAAGCTCTTTAAAATAAGATTAAAAGAAGGTTACATATTATTATTTTATGGATTATATTTGCAATTTATCTAAATAAGTCAAGCAAGTTTTTAACTGAAAGCCAGAAAGAAAATTGAGTATTTTTTAAATCTAACTTCAGATTTTTCACCCAGCCAGTTTCACTTATGATTCTATGTAAAACAATATGTTAGGTTAAAGATTCCCAAAAGTTAATACCCCCCAGTTACAATGCCAGGTTCTTGTGTTGTAAGAAAATTGCATTTTAAAAATAAAGTATTTTTTCACCTTTAATGTGTGAACACTGTCGCAATTCAGGATGTGTGATTCCCACCAAAGAAGACTGGATACTGAAATTGACTCAAAGTTTCCTCAACAAAGTATTAAGGTAAGGATAATGCACAACCTTGTAATTGTACCTTTTTTATTCTTTATATTTTCTCTTTCCTGACTGATCGATTTTTGTTTTTTTTTAGCTGAATCATAAAGGCCCAGGGACTTACCCTTCTATTGCACTCCATAAAAGTTTGAAATGTTTTAATATGGTCTTTTTCTCTTTACAAAAATATGGTAATTAGACAGAGAGACAGCAAATGATTGAAACCTTGATCCAAGTCACAGTAAAAAGCAACAGACAAAATAGCTCAGATCAAATAAACAAAATCTAAAAGTATTTTATTTATTCAAAGGGACAATAACGACTGACGCATTTAAGGGGACGTAAACTACAATCGGGATATTTTAAACAAACATTTTCAGTGTAAAATGCAGAGGCTAATTTGCATAATATTTCTAAAATGAAATCTGTGCAAAATGTCAAAAGAAATCGTTTTATTGCAAAAAGTGAATCTCAAAACAAATACTAGCAAAAACTAAGTTCTCTATTTATTATGAAGTTGCATATTGAGGAGTCAAGAAGAGAAAATAACCAACATTTGAGGGTTAAGTTTTAAGGAAACTAAAATAAAAAACCCCAGAAAAGACCGGACATTTAGCCTTAGAGAAGAATTATCCTTTGTTTTGTTTCCTGCTCCTGAAACTTGATCAAACACAACATTTCAAAAGAAAATGTGAAGAAAATGAGGCCAAGATTCATCAAATTATCTGAAAAAAATCAAAACAGACTTGACACCTGATGATAAATTGTATCGCTTCAATCAAAGAAGATGCTTAACTGACATGTCACAGCTTCAAAACGCATCATAAAACATGTCAGTCGACTGAATTTTGAATGATTACTTGTGTCATAAAAAAAAAATCTATCATTTAACAGCCGAAGAAAATGCAAACCTGTGAACTTCATTTCTGAGTGACGACTGGCATCATGCAATCATATGGTCAGTGTGACGAATCATTATCAGTTTGACTTCTGTTTTATTCCCAGCATTTTGCAGCGTGCATGATGAATCTGTAACAATGACAAAACTGGGAGGGAAAAAAATGGGAGCTGTGCCCCAAGCTGACCTCCATGCGCCAAAAAGAAAAAAATCAGCTCATGAATATTTTGTTCATTTTAAACACTTCACCCATAAGGAAAGAAAAGAGAGCCTGCCCTCTGGCACGCGTCCGTTGCAACCATTCTTTCTGTAATCAGCAACGAAGACATCAGAGCTGGGAAAGGGGAGTGAGTGAGTAAGTAAGTAAGAAAAATAAATAAATGGATCAGATGATGGATATGTATGGAGGGGGTGTTGGATGGATTTTATTTCATTTATTTATAGATGTCCTTTTTGTGCATCTGTTTTTATTTTTATTTTGCACTCCACGTATGCAGATACATCGCAAAAAATTTGAATATTATTGGTTGATTTATTTTAATTATGATGTTAAGGTTTGAGGTCTGTGTGGCAACCCTAACTCTAACATGCTCCCTGTGGCTTGTGAATCTCTATAAAACTCCTAAACTGAGTTTGGTTTACGATCCAGTTTTTCCTTCCACTCAACTTCCCATTAATATGCCTGATAATAGAACTCCGTCAACAGCCAATCTCTTTGGTAATTACTTTTTGTGCCTTACTCTTGAAGATGTATGTTGGACAACATTAGAGTAAGCAGTTGTCCCCATCATTATGTATGGGGACAACATACATAATGCTGTCCTGTTATAGTCAGCACTGATCTGACTATAATAAGTCAGTCATGTATACAAAATTATTTTTCAGTCATTTTTATTCTAAATAAACCCTTAAAATATATAAGTTTCTATATGAGGCTTATAAGCACCACCTATTATCCACTTGCATCCTTCCGCTCTCATCATAATCAGATTTTATTCCACAAAATAATCATTTTATCATCAAAAAAAATAAAAGATATACGCAGATATTTAAACATGTTTTCCAGCTTGAGGCACTGGAATTGTGAGATGTATGCATTTTGACAGAAGGGGTCAAAAACAAAACATCCTCACTGTGAATGAAACGAAGAGTATTTGTTCCTGTTTTAACAGTACCAGAAAATGAGCAGTGACACATGCGCTTTGGGAACGACACACACACACACACACACACACACACACACACACACACACACACACACGCCAACACACACATGAAAACCATTTAATCTCGCAGCCAAAATATGATGAAATGAAAACACATCACTGCATTTATTCTTGATGTGATCACCTGCTCATCCATCCCCAACAACAGTGGAAACACTGGCTGCTCCTGCGTCTCCAGCCAAATGTGTACAAACAATGAGGGGATGCAGACAAAGCGGGTTGCCTCTGCACACACACATGCACACACATAAATACCAGGAACATTTTCATGCTCCACAATGAACCGCATGGAGCTCAAATATCCCAGCGTGCACCGAGTCAAAGAACACAAACCACTGAAAGAAACAACGCGTGGCTCAATGTGAGGAAAAAGGGGAGAGGCCGAACACAATGTGCTCTCCTCGACAGAGCGCGTAAAGAGGCGCACATCTGGATCACACGCCTCTGGGCAGCTGCTCAACACTCTCACAGACGCACGCACGCACACACGAAATAATGCAAACCCACGCAGAGCTCCAAAAGCATCACGGATAGACTAGTGTTTACCTCAAACTGATCTCTTAATTATGCACATTGGCTGCGCTAACTAGTTCCTGTATGTGTACGATAGTATTAATAGTAATAGTAGACGGACTGTTGACGCCTTCACTGACGCACTGGATTTTCCATTTACTCCAGGATGAGCCATGAAAAGCAGGGCGCACAAACGGCGTGATTATGACAGGCGGCATTACCCCCTCAGAGTATCCCTTCAACTTAAGAGTGAAAGTGAAGCAGTGACCGTGTGCCGCATCCATTGTGTGAGGCTGCAGAGCCTCCCATTTCAGTACATGAAAAAATAATAATAATAATAAAAATGCACAAACATCCTAAATTAAAGTTTGGTTATTGTGTAGCAAACTGCACAAAGGTGCAGCCAAAATCCTCCTCTGAGGGACAGCTATTGCTCTAACACAGACACACTCCACGCGTAATCTCATGCAGCTTGGCACACAGCCTCTTTACCTTCATCTCTTCATTTATCTCCCTTTTCACCGGGTGCGCTGGCTTGCGGCTTCTTTTATTTTCCGGAGGTCTGCCCTCTTTTTCCATTTCTGCCATGTTTTCTCTGTGATACTTCTGTCAATATTTGCGGTGAGGAGGGGAGCGGAGGAGGAGGAGGAGGAGGGGGCGTGTGTGAGAGAGAGCGAGAGGAGAGAAGCGGCGGCAGCTGTTTACAGCCGCCACACGCCGGAGGTCCTGCGGCTCTTCAGCGACCCGAGTGACGCCGGGGATCCCGCCGAGGGTTCGCGGTGCCCGGCCGAGTCAGCCATCTTCTGCGCCGTATCCTCCGCGGTCCGTGCGCCGGTGCTGAGCCGCCTCTGTGAGTCAAAGGAGAGGTTGAGTGAGGGGAGAAAACGAGACAGGGGGAGGGGCGTCGGCTGAAACATTATATGACGCGCTGATGATCAGAGGTAGGCTATTTCTTCTCGCTTTCCAGTGGAGCGCAATCAGAGCGGGCCCTATCCAAACAGGTGCGCACACGCACACCACTCAGCAAGACACTTGAGCAGAGTCTGCTGCTGTCATTTTAAAACAACAAACGTCACGTTCAGAGCGCTTAAGGTCATCCATTGTAACTTCAGCTGGATCAAAGTCCCTTTTAACTTTTAACTAATGTACAAGAACTTACTAATATTAGAGAGAGAGGCGCAAAAAATTGTAAACCTTTAGTCAAGGTTAAAATAAAGTTTCCTATTGTGTTTCTCTACATCCACGGCTCCTAGACTGAGGTCCAGATGTATCTCAATACATTAGAATATTAAAGAAAGGTTGATAAATTCTGCTAAACTTGTAAAATTTTAGATCAATTACACACATGGGGATATATTTCAGCCTTGATTGCCACTAACAGATATTCAGAAAACCCTAAATTCTCAGTACATTTTAATGTTGTAAAAGACCAAAAAAGCCTATTTAATGGTAGATAGAAAATAAAGCATAAATAAATCCAGAAATGTCAGACTATCAAAAAGTATTTAACTGTACTACACAGTATAAACTCAGCTGTGGCTCCTTTACAATAATTATTGCATCAATGCAGCATGGCATGAAGATGTTAGGGAAGGTCAGGTTGCTTAATAGCAATATTTAGCTTTTTTAGGTATCCATTTAGTTCTGCTGGAAAAATAAATCAGTATCCCCACAAAGCTTATCAGCAAAGGAAACATGACTTTCTGGTATAGATTGCTGCACTGACTTTGGACTTGATTGAACCATGTGGACCAAAACTAGCAGATGACATGACTCCCCAAATCATCACTGACTGTGGAGACTCTGTGCCTTTCGTTTCTTCCTACAGACTCTTTATTTCTAGAATAAATATAAAATGCACTTCCATCTGAGAAGAGGACTTTGAAACATAGAGCAACAGTTCTGTCCTTTTCCTGCTTTGCCCTGACGTTTCTCACTTGGTCACTGGCTCTGTCTTAAAGTAAGAAACAAACAATGTAGTGATTTCTGAAACTCTTTGTGAATCTCCCCCAAACTCTTGAATAGGCTGTTAACCTTCTTGAGGTTACTGTTATCTCTTTTGCTTATGCACCTTTCTTCACCACACTTTGTTCTTCCACTTAACTTTCCATAAATAAGACTTGTTGTTGAAAAACTGTCAAGTCAGCAGTTGTACGTGGTAAAACATGCAATTTTTTCAAATTTAATTTAGATTTTTTTTCCATTGTAGCTGTAAATCACAATAACCAAAATAAACACAAATTCAGTTGATTATTTGACTATACGTAACATTACATTTACATTTTGAAGCTGACTTAAGGAATTAAATTATCAGTGATATTTTTACTTTATTGAGATGCTACTGGAAAGATGTGAGAATTGCGTAGCTCTAAAAAATTGTTTTGGGCTGAAGAAGAGTTAAAGATAATTCAATTCAACAACTTCTTCTAAATTGTCATTGACTGCACCAACTACATCCACTCATGGGTGTTGCTTACAACAGAAGTTAGTGTCTCTGTACATTACAGCAGATCTTACAGTGTTGCCGTACTGTCAAATGGCACAGGAACCAGAGGCTTTTCATAAATGTTCTGCGCTTTGTGCATGAATTTACCTGCTCCTGCTGCACGTCGCTCTTTGAATCACAATGAGGAAAGCCTCTGAGAGTTTTGGATGAGGCTGCTCATGGCAAAGTGACACCCATTTCAGGCGGAAAATCAGCAGGAGCGGGAGCTGTGAACCGTGATGCAGGGTCAGGGTGAGATGACTCTTCACATCCCTTGCAAAACCTGCAGCAGGACAGCATCTGAATCACAAGATCCTGCATTCAGAGGGCCTCAGACACTTGATTTATTTTAACTTAAATTGGGAATAGTTCTATTTAGGAAACACCAAATGCAGATTTATACACTACCTTTCCAAAGTTTGTGTATTCAATTTCTTTCCCCCCACATTTTGTCATGTGACAACCACAAACATCATTGTAGTTTGCCTGGATTTTATGTTATAGATAGAAAGCCTTGCATGCATGTATATTTAACTCCTTTTCCTCTGTTACCCAAAAATAAAATACAGAACAAGCAGTTTACTTTAGGATTACAGCTAATGCAGGGGGCTGCATTACAAAGTAATATCCCAGGCTTTGAACATTTCACAGAGCAGTCGGCTATAACTTCGCTGCCTTGGCAACAAGTACAGGAGATCATTGCTCCCTCAGGCCTTTCACTAAAAAAAATGGACAGTAACTCTGATTCCAGTTTCTTACAGATGATTTCTTTACAACATTTTTGTTCTATTTTTTTTATCTCTAATTTAAGCAATAACTATAATCTGGGCATACTGCTCTTTCAATACTTTGTACTTTAGTAATTAGTATCACTTGTGTCTTACTAGACATTGTTCATAGCATTTCTGTTGCTCCGGCCACACATTACTCAGTCTGGGATAAGTAAAGTACATCTATTCTATTACCCAAACATGGAAAGAGTGTAGCAAACATTTATTATTTAGAGAATAAATCAATTCATTTTTAATAGTTTGGTTTTTGAGCGGAGGAAGCAGACGGTCGTGTAAGATGTCCTTGACACTTTACTAACAAGCAGACGCAGAAGGAGTCAATACAAGCATTGTTTCTGTGAGGACATTCACCAACACACTGGAAATATTATATTGTCACAGTTATTGTGTTACAGGAACTGAAAGGTGAGGAGATTCACTTCTCATAACTTGGACGGTTTGGTTAAAAATGGTATTTACTGGAAAGGAGATTTTTGTCACTTGGTATAAAAATGGTGCAAAACATTTAGAGACGTGTAGAGAAAATGCTTTGACTATACACTTATAAACTTCCATAAAACAAATTAAAACTAATGTCGTACACATCCAGTTTAACACATGCACAAATAATTAGTAGCTACCATTTTATCTACACATTTATTTCAGGAACTTTGTATTTCGTTTTTTTTACTTGAAATTATTAACTTTTGTTGACCTTAAATTCCGCAGGTTTTATCTTAACCATTGTCCTTGGAAGTGGGTTTTAAGTTGCAGACAGGATTGTTTAGATTTCTGACCAATTAAATAAAGCCTGTTTAATGATTTTTAGCTCAATATAACCAATAATTTGAAGTCTGCTCTGGCAATTTACACACACTTTTTAAAAATGTGCGCAGCTTTTAAATTATCCTGAATTTCATTTGCACTGTGAAATGTTACAGGGTACGGCTCTACAAGGCTAAACCATGTTACTGTATATTTGTATTTGTTTCTGGTCACCGTCCGGCTGGAAGGTGAACCATTGCCCTTGCCACAAGTCTTTTGCAGAATCTATTAGCTATTTTTGTCTTAATTTTGCTCAATCTTCTAATCTTCTCAGCATCTTTATAGCATAATGCTGCCACCACCATGTATTGCAGCAGCGATGGTATCTTCAGGTTAATGAGTTTTACTTTTTCTCCATAGATGGAGCTCTGAATGTAGGCCACAAATTTAAATTTGTTCTCATCTGACCAAAGCATCTTCCTGTGTGTGCTACATGTCCGGTTATTCTCCTTATATATGTCTAGTTTGTCAGTCAGTCCATCCATGGATGGATGGATGGATGGAGTCATTGCTAAGCTGTGCCACCAGACTGAGGGACAGCATCTTTCCAAGAGCTCTGAAAGCCATCCCTCTTCTCCATGCCTCCCTGTATTCACAGCCACACCTACTTGCTGCACTTTAAATACTGCTGAAGATGTTTTTGCACGAATGGGTCAAAAAGTATTTTACTCCCCACATTCAACAGCTGGTGAAGAAGCTGAAATTTTATATCAAGATTAGATTCTTTTTATCTTTTAAGGCTAGAAGGCAATTGCTCTATGCTACTTTCACGTCTATAATGGACTATCATGACATTTTATACATGCATGTGTCTCTTAAATTTGACTGGATACTGTTTATTATAGAGCTTTAAGATTTATAACAGGTGTTAAAGGTTTTAACCCCTTAATGATGAAACCTATGTCCTCCTGAAGCTGTTGACGTACATGATAGCACATACAAGGTTTCTCAGTGACCTTAACTGTCACTGACTGTGAAAGTTAAAGTTTTAAACATCACTTTCTTATAAAATAGATTTTTAATCTCAAGGGGATGTTCCTGGTGAGATAAAGGTTAATAATGTGCATTTTTATTGCTTTAACATCTGTTGTTTATGCTGCTAATGTTTCCTTTCACACTTTATTGCAACAAGGGCAATATTAACAATATATACAATCTGTAAATATGTATCTTTTACTCTTCTATTTTTTAAAAAAAATTTAGTTTTAATTTATTTTTTTTTTTTTTTCAATTTTATATTTTCACGCCCCCAATACGACAAATCAAAATCTTCTGTCTTATGACTATCATCACTAAGCACAGTGTATCCTTACTGTATCACTTCCCAATTATACGCTACTTTGTGTTGGACAACATAAAATTCCAATGTGATATTATAAATTAAAAATTGAAACTAACCAGTGGTTTTATTTCCCGGAAGTCGTGTTGGGGTGTCGCGTTTCCTGACGTAAGGAGTTACGTACGTAAACATGGCGGCGCCCTGTCTGGGTTGGTGTGTTGTGAAACAGACCTGGACGCTCTTGCTGTAATGTCAAACCCGTTTTATTAGCGGTTTTTTGAGGGTGTTGATTGCTTTTTATAGCAGCGAGTGGACGGCAGTAGGTCGTTTTAAATATGTGAAGAAGAAGAGAAGCCCGGAAGTGTTTTAGATAAAGTAGCAACGCGATTTTAGTTCAGAGGTTATAATAACATGTTTCCAGCTCCGGGGTCGAGTGTGACCCGCTGGGTGTCCGTGTCCGTCCGTGGACTGAGAGGTCTCGGCCTGTTCTCCAGCTCGGAGTCCTCCTCCAATTGGAGCAAAGTTGTGTCGGACGCGGAGAAGATCGTCGGGTATCCCACGTCGTTCATGAGTCTGCGGTGCCTGCTCAGCGATGAGCTCAGCAATGTGGCCATGCACGTCAGAAAGCTGGTGGGGACACAGCATCCCTTACTCAACACAGCCAGGTAAGGATCATTACTGTCTGCAGGTGTTTATTACTGGTAATTATGGTGGATATTGGCTGCAGCTAATCAACACAGAGTCCGGCTGTACAGTTCGCCACAATGTTAATATAGAAATGTTATGCTGTCCAGGAGAGAGTCACTTACAAACTCAACAAGGAAGGAAGCTACAAAGGGTTATTGTTAAAGAAGCTGGGTCTTCACCTTGTATTCAAACGTACTAACAGAAAGTTGAGTGGAAGGAAAAACGTACTCAAGGCATTGGAGAACTGCAGTCTTGTGGGAATTGAATTCAAGAGTTTGGAGAAAATTCACAAGGTGTGTTGTGGCTGGAGTACATGGTTCAAGAACAACCACACACAAACGTATCAACAACATGGACTGTTGCAATTTCTTGTCAAACCAGAGATGTCAGAATCTTCTTACCTAGAGTAAAGAGAAAAGGGATTAAATTGTGCTTAGTGATCCATAGTCTTATTTTCAAATGGAGATACATTTTGTATTATTTTGGAAATCAAGGTAGTAGAATCTGTAGGAAGAGCCAAGAGGCAGAGAATCCAAGCCACTTCAGGCCCAGAGACAATTTGAGGAGCCTTTCATCCTCACGTCTTGGTCTATCCTGTTTTATCCAACCCAAATGGATTGCTGTTCTATGCAGAACAGCATAGATAGTCTAGTTTTGTCTGAGGAAGATAAGACACATCAGAGTCAACAACTTAGATAAGACGAGGCTAAAAGACAGTCAATGGTCATCAAAGCAACTCAGTCTTCCTTTACCTCTTAAGTAATAATCAAATTTTCTGAGAATGTGAATTTTGGGTTTTCATTAGGCAGAGTTGTCAAAATGAAAAAAAAAGTCTGAACTATGTCACTCTGTGTTTAGTACATCTATTCACAGGGGTTCTTGTTAGAAGAAGTACTTGGGCACTTTTTTTCTTTTCAATAATATCCTAGAATATGTCATGCCTGAATGAAGTTAGGTGGCTGGAAATTACAGAAAAAAACAGCGCTAGTGTAAAGAAAAGACCTTCACTGGAAATGTTTTGTGTGTAAAAATGAATTCTGCCTGCTTTGGTTGCAAATGAAACTAATAAATGATTAAATCCCTTTGTAATGTAGGCATGAAACACCATTTTTATTGGAAATATAAACATGTTGATGTTCATCTGGATGCTCAGTATGGTCAAAAATCCTGAGCTCTTGATGATGATAATGACAATATCTCACCTTGAAGGTTTTGTGATAGTCTATTTATCAGTTAGATTTCTTAGACTCTTTCTGATGTTTGCCTTTCTTTCAGTAAATAAAAATAAAAATTGGTATTAATCACAAACATCTTGTTTTATTTTGCCAATGACATATTTTAAATGAAAAAATTGAAACCGTTGCCTCATTAGCCTTTTGCTCTCCAGTCTTTCTTTCATGTCAGTGTATCACATAATGCTGCTGTGGATGTCAAACTTCTTGACTTTACATCCACAGCAGAGTCTTGTCTATAGTCTTGTTTTTCCACAACAATTCAGCCTTGCATTGAGCGGTCATTTATCTAAATAACTGCCTTCAGTATTACAGTGCATTGTTTGACTGCATGTTTGTGTTTGTTATGTCATATAAGTCACTTCTACGGTTGCTCTTGACTCCACCTGCAGATCTATTGATAGTATCCCCTTTCACCTCTGTCTCTGTCAGGCTAAACAACAGTTCAACACAATCAATAGTTATTGTTTGTTTTCTCTCTGTAATGCCCACTGCTGTGTGAAAGCTGAAGTTTTATCTGACTTTAAAGCCGATTACAAATCGTTTGCTCTAATAAGTGCATTGGGGGCAGATGGTGCTGCTCTTATTTATCTAATTAACCTGACATATAGATGTGGACAGATGGAGATATTCTATTATTATTTTGTATCGTCGTTTGAAATGTCTTTGTAAAAGTATGAAGTTACAGACAGAGTTCTCACAGATTCTGGAAAAGTACAAAATCTAGTTTTTTTTAGGTATGGATTAGAAAGAAAGAGAGCATGGAATGTTATTTATTTATTTATTTATTTATTTATTTATTCCCTTTACTACTTGAGATATAAAAGCTGCATCCATCCATCCTAACCATTCCACCCTTCTTTGTGTCCATCTTTAGATGGTTGTGTGAATGGAGAGATGAAAGGATTGGTGATGGACAAATGGATAGATGGATGGAGAAAAATGGATGGACTGTTGTAAAATACAGAGATGATGATGTTCATATCATAGCAATTGATTGATCACGAAATGGACAGTTGGCTAGATTCATGGATGGATGAACAGATAGATGGCTGGATTTCTGAATGGGGATGGATGGATGGATGGATGGATGGATGGATGGAAGAACTGCTATGGGATGGATGGATGGATGGATGGATGGATGGATGGATGGATGGATGGATGGATGGATGGATGGATGGATGGATGGATGGAAGAACTGCTATGAGATAGATGGATGGATGGATGGATGAACTGCTATGAAATGGATGGATGGATGGATGGATGGATGGATGGATGGATGGATGGATGAATTGCTATGAAATGGATGGATGGATGGACGGATGGATGAACTGCTATGAAATGGATGGATGGATGGACGGATGAACTGCTATGAAATGGATGGACGGATGAACTGCTATGAAATGGATGGATGGATGGACGGATGAACTGCTATGAAATGGATGGATGGATGGATGGACGGATGGATGGATGGATGGATGGATGGATGGATGGACGGATGAACTGCTATGAAATGGATGGATGGATGGATGGATGGATGGATGGATGGATGGATGGATGGATGGGTGGATGGATGGATGAATTGCTATGAAATGGATAGATGGATGGGCGGATGGATGAACTGCTATGAAATGGATGGATGGATGGACGGATGGATGGATGGATGGATGGATGGATGGATGGATGGACGGATGAACTGCTATGAAATGGATGGATGGATGGATGGATGGATGGATGGATGGACGGATGAACTGCTATGAAATGGATGGATGGATGGATGGATGGATTGATGGATGGATGGATAGACGGATGAACTGCTATGAAATGGATGGATGGATGGATGGATGGATGGACGGATGAACTGCTATGAAATGGATGGATGGATGGACGGATGAACTGCTATGAAATGGATGGATGGATGAACTGCTATGAAATGGATGGATGGATGGATGGATGGACGGCTGAACTGCTATGAAATGGATGGATGGATGGATGGACGGATGAACCGCTATGAAATGGATGGACGGATGGATGGATGGATGGATGGATGAATTGCTATGAAATGGATGGATGGATGGATGGATGGATGGATGGATGGATGGATGGATTGCTATGAAATGGATGGATGGATGGATGGATGGATGGACGGATGAACTGCTATGAAATGGATGGATGGATGGACGGATGGATGGATGGATGGACGGACGGATGAACTGCTATGAAATGGATGGATGGATGGATGGATGGATGGATGGATGGACGGATGAACTGCTATGAAATGGATGGATGGATGGACGGATGAACTGCTATGAAATGGATGGATGGATGGATGGATGGATGGATGGATGGACGGATGAACTGCTGTGAAATGGATGGATGGATGGACGGATGAACTGCTATGAAATGGATGCATGGATGGATGGATGGATGGATGGATGGATGGATTGCTATGAAATGGATGGATGGATGGATGGATGAACTGCTATGAAATGGATGGATGGATGGATGGATGGATGAACTGCTATGAAATGGATGGATGGATGGATGGACGGATGAACTGCTATGAAATGGATGGATGGATGGACGGATGGATGGATGGATGGATGGATGAACTGCTATGAAATGGATGAATGGATGGACGGATGAACTGCTATGAAATGGATGGATGGATGGACGGATGGATGGATGGACGTATGAACTGCTGTGAAATGGATGGATGGATGGATGGATGGATGGATGGATGGATGGATGGATGGACGGACGGATGGATGGATGGATGAACTGCTATGAAATGGATGAATGGATGGACGGATGAACTGCTATGAAATGGATGGATGGATGGACGGATGAACTGCTATGAAATGGATGGATGTTTGTTTGTGGTGAAGAGAAAGAAATTACTCAACCTTCCAGTCTGACTAACTTTACAGAGAGAACATTGGCGATGACATCAGTCTGGTGCTGATTTATAGACGGCATCTGAGAGCACATGCATTGGTAATTATGATTTATAAATCAACTTAGAAAACAAGGAAAGAGACCTGGAAGAGAGAGTCCTCAAACACAATCTTGTCACTCGGACGACAATGGAAAGAGGAACCCAAGGGTGTAATAACCTATACGCCTAAATCTGATATGACAATCCATTTGGGTGTTGTAGCAGCAGGGAAGGCTGCAGCAGACCTCTTGACAGTCTGACTCCTCACTGTCAGCTCGCGTTGGCTGGTTCGTATTTCCCTCTGTGTCTCGGCTTTAGATGCGCGGCGGATAAAAATATCCACAATAGCAGACAGGCAGACCCTCGTGGCGTTGGGTTTCGGTTTTTCCTTTCCTTTCATTCTCAAAAACTGCTGCTCAGCTAACTTTGCCCCAAAGTGTGGAGTTACAGCGAGGGGACTGCAGCTCAGAGAGAAGAAACTTTACTTCCCTTAAGGACAGTCCTTGAGAGTTTAACTTGGACTGAAATTCACTTCCCCACAGGCTTATGCTTAGTTGTTTTTATCTTCATATTCACTTTATTAGTGAATCATCAGAATGTTCATATCATAGCAGCATCAAAATCCCACTAAAACAAGAGCAGAAATGTGAAAAACTCCAAAAAGAGTCAAAACATCTGCCTTTTTTTAGGTTGCCAAGGACTTCTTAGACTTACAAGAAGACTAAACATTTTTAGGGCCATTGTTTTTTTTAGAGTCCCTGAAAACTCAGATTGTTTTCTCAGTTTTCATCTAAAGCTGAAACAAATGCATAAATAATAAGCTTCACAATTGTAGGCAAATAAAAATAAAGGGTTTAATCCATACTTGTCCATTTCTACATAATGGTGCACCAACCTACATTTTTAATTTTTTATATATATATATATTTTTTTTGCTTCGGCAAACAAGAAAGGATCTCAGAAATGACCTTAGGTAAAGCAATTGATGAAACAATCCAGGATCAATTGTAAGGCCAGTTCAAAACTGTTTGGATTCCATTACAGAGAGAAAAATTGATCACAACTGGAAAACAATGAGGATTTTAAACAAGTGGACAGAAAAATATAATCAATCTGGTCATCTCTGATCATAATTAAAATTAAATAAGGATGTTGTTTTTTAAGTTAGAATGTTTTTATTGTTTATTTAAAATATTCTTTAAATAACTCTTCCTTTAAATAAATAAATGGTTATTTGTCCCAATAATTTTGTACCATAATTAAAGATTAGAGATGAGAAGAAATCAGAAGTCATTTGGCCAACAGCCTTCGTAATTCAGAAAGCAAATCGAATCCTCTTTCTTTCATATGAATCTGGCAAGAAATATTGCTTTCAAGATCTAAAACTTGCTCAATATTCTTATCCAGAGGTTTACAATAAAAAGCTTTGTGTTTTTTTGGAAATGTGTGAATCAAATCCTGGAAACTGTGGGGTGAAAAGACTCTCGGTCGATATTATCGTATCATTTTAACCCGTAACCATGTCTACAGGTGGATGCATCGATTCAAACCTCTCTCCTGGAGGAAAACTGCACAGTTATCGTTCATTTATCAGTTTATTGTTTAGGAAAAGATGTCAGAGCATGGACACATTTGCATGTGTCGACTCCAGCCCCGGCAGGCTGCAGCTCCCTGAATTCCTGCACTGCGATTGCAGAGCAGAGGGCGTGGTGACCTGTTCACAACCCTTTAAAATGACAGCAGCCCATTCCTCCAGCTTCACTGTAGCCCTCACCATCTTTCTTCTTTCACATCATCATCGTGTCCCCACCCCTTTGCAGGAGGCCGGCTGTGATTGATTGATGCATTCTGGTGTGTGTGCTGACATAAATATTAATCATGTGCCACCTTCAGGCCACTGTCTTACTTAGACTGGCCAAGAAAGGTGCAGCTTTACGGGTTCTTGCTTTCTGCTTGCTGATCTAACAACTATTTTCCTGTTGAGTAAAGATTTAGAGTGACAATAAATTTTTCCTCATGAGCTGTAATGAAGAAGAGCTCGACCTGTCATTAATTTCACGCATTTTATGTGACGGGAAAGGTTTTTTTTTTTTTTTTTACCTCTTTTTCTTTTCTTTTTTTTTAAAGAAAAAGCTTCAGGGTTTTATAGTTTCTCGTTTCTTCTGTGTCTATGTCTGGTTCCTCCAGCCTCGCTGCGGTGCAGGGGAGGGTCAGAGAGGGTTGATGGGGGGGTATTGTTGAGGCCCGTGTCTGGGCATCGAGCTGAGGGGGGCGTGACCGCTTGTCTGCTCCGGAGCTCCTAACGAGAGCGTGATTCATGGCACAAGGGGCTCCCATAGGGACAGGATTAGAGGTGCTGCGTCTAACCACTCCCCAGAGAGAGTAAAAAGATATTTAATCTGCTCACCATGGAGGCAGCCATCGCTGGGCTTTGTGTGTGTGCGCTGCTGTGGATGTGTCAGCTGGTTGGGGTGGGAATAACCCCCCGACTTTAAATACCTCAGAAGAAAACACAAACGGATCAATTAAATTCATGTTTTTACTATTATTTTATTTTTAGAAAATGCACGGCAAACTCCCTAAGCTCTGCTAATCCTTTTATCGTTTGTTCTCCTAAATTTAGCTTTTGTTTAATCCCACAAAGTGGCCAAAACTGGACAGTTGTTTGTAAAATATATACAAAAAAATCACAGTGCAGATTAATATTTATTTCCCCTTTTTAATTTGGTTTACATTCTGCATCAGTTCAACTATGATCATTTTTATAAAACGAACAAATATAGTCACCTTAAAATTTTAAATAATCAAAATTTTCACCTAGATTTACCTAGAATAATCAGATGTCTGATCTGATAATTCATTTTATTCATTTTGTTCTCCTATAAGGACTACTACATACAAAATAATACATATTTGATAGAGTAACATCTTTAAATCCAACATAAAACGAATAAATCACAAGATTATTTCTCACTGTGCATCAAAGTGCATGCTGTTAGTACCCTCACAAAGCTGTCAACATAAAAGATTTTTGAGATTCAAAAGTAATGACACCTTTTTCCACATTTAATGCAGTTTATATCATGTTTAAATAAAAGATAGTCTTGAGAAGAAATGTAAAAAAAATAAAAAATAAGAAGGTGCAAGAAGTGTGCAAACCCTTAAGCTCACACTTTACTGAAACACCTTTTCATTTAATTTCAACGTATTGGTCCCAGACCTATCATCATTAATTAATCATTAATTAGTCATTAATAACCATGAATTAAGCTCATAGCAACATGAATTTCTTATTTGGATCCTTAAGCTAAAACTGCATTTTACAAAAAAATATTTTTTAAAGTAATTTTTAAAGGGGTTAAAAAAATAAATCAAGTCAACGATCATTTTGGGATATTGTTCTACAAAAGTATGCTCTGATTATTTCAATAAAAATACATGCAAGATTTCAATGTCTATTTCTTGGCCCCTTGTGTACTTTCATGGGTTTTGAACTGCGACTCCTCTGATTGTAAAGGAAACCAGCAGATTGCATTGGATCGCTGCGACGATGCATTTCCTCATCCTGAGCAAACATTAAGAGGAAACATTCCTGTTGTTGGAAATATATCAAACCCATGAAATGATGGGCACACACTAAGTACTCTTCCCCAAAGTCTACGTTGAAAGTATGCATATAATCAAAAAAATAAATATCTGACTCTAAAAGCAGCCATAAAAAAACATATTTTCAACAAAAAAAAAAAACAGAGCTTCTATGTAGTTGATGAATATAACAATGGGCTAAACAAGTAGCAAATTCACTCAAGAGGACATCTATAGAAAACTGATTTATGCAGGATGTCAATGTTAATACATACATTTTGATTATTTGATAACTGTTGATATATTTCTCTTTTATTATTTCCCTTCTGTTGTGATTGTACTTTACTCCTACATCATGTGATCATCAAGCTCGATGATCTGTTGGCGTCTCTTTGCAGAGGCTTCGTCTATGACAGCAAGAACAATCTTCAGATGAGAGGACTGATTGTCCTGCTGCTGTCCAAAACAGCAGGACCGAGTCATGCAGCCTCAGAGCTCCTCACTAAGGACATGGTCAGCGGCATCTACCCAAGGTAATTCGAGGCTAAAACATAGCAGATGGATGATTTGACTAAATGTTTGCTTGTTTCTAGAAATTATTCACCTCACATTTTGAGGGTCTGACATAAAAAATAATCATAATCTTCTTTTACAGGAAGAAACGAGGTTTTTAGAACATTACTAGTGTATAATAAAAAGGAGCAGCTGAGCTGTTTTTTTCTTTAGATAAATAGATCACCCACCAGTCTCCCACTCCCAGTCAACAGCAGTTAGTTTGTCACTTCTCTGTGGATGTTTATGCTGCCTGAGAGGAAACTGTGGGCAGTGAACATCTGTGGCATCGCAGTGCAGGGCCTTAAATGCGCTCGGCAGGCAGACCGAGACAGGCGATCCCGCTTTTGCCCCAGTTATGTGGCAGCTTCAGGATAAACAGGGAAATAAGAGTCTGGAGTCAGGTAACTCTGCCTTGTCCGCTGTGGTTATCGTCCACATCAGCTCTGCCTCATCCTCCAGACACAGTGTGGGCACAGGTAGGATTGGAGAATTTATCTTTTATAAAATAAAATAGAGAAAATTAACAAGTATCTGACATTCTGATGAATTCTAACAAAAATACGAATCTCATTTTGAGCCTCATTCATACCATTTATGGAACCAACTCTAAGGAAAATCTACTCTATGCAAAGTGATGTTTGGAGGAGTTGGGATTTTTTTTTACTATCAACCCCTAAAAATATTTTATTTGAACATTAAGGAGTAATGTGAATATTCAGGTTGTAGCAGTACACAGAAGTCATGGTTCGGTACGTACTCAATTGTTAAAGTCTCAATTGGAAACGTTTTCAGTACACTTCAATCAAGTACATTTACTAATTTGATTTCATAAAAAATGTAAAAAGTGCAAAGTATAAAATTACCTGAAGATTTGGTTGGATTTATTTCAATGAATAAAGTAGCATAAGCAGGCATTGCAAATACCTGGAAAGATGGATGGATTACAAAGCAATGTGACCACATCAAAATGGTCCATATAATGTTAGAAACTTTTCATAAGACTGGAACCTTATTTGAAGATTAAAAAAATCACCTTGTGACAACCTAGTCTCCCAGCTGTACCTGAATGCAGCATAAGCAGCTGCTGGAAAAATCCCTTCTCATCAACCAACTTATATTTTATATGATGAATGGAGTTTGGGCGGATTGGATGCTACAGATTAACCATTTGGATGTCAGCAGATTTTTCTCCACTATCAGGGATGTTTACATTCACCTAGACTTTTAGCTGAGTGCGGAGTAAGCTATGTACCTTATAGCTATTCAATTGTGCATATGCTGACATAAAGTTTTGGTTGTACCACCTTTTGTTTTCCTGCAAAACAAACTTAATCTTCCATAACAGAGTTTAGTGATCGTTGGAAGTCCTCTCTGTTTTGTTTTGGTGTCACTTTTTGAAGTTGCTCCACAGAACATTGCATTTAGTTACACAAACCAATCTGTTTCAGCACACAGATGTGCCATAAATCCATGTTACACGGATAAACATACCGGGAGCATTCCTGCAGACATAAACAGTTCCCCAGTTATCCTTCAAACAAACACTAAGTAGGAACAGCATTTGCAAGAAAAAAGCTGTAATGTGATAATGGTGATGTTATCCAGGAAAGTTGATGACAAGCTCTTCACTCCGTCTTATTAATAATAGCAAACAATAAACAAATAACCATTGTCAGTCCATTTCTGATTGAAGTCATAAAAGCAGAGTTCCGGAGCATATTATGCATACCATCACTGGTTTAACTGTGCTGTTGGGACTAGTTATAGATATACTAAAGATTGTCTTGTGTTGAGGTCATCATGATGAGAAGCAAGAAAAATTTGAGTTAATAAAACGTCAATCAGTATCCCAATATTCAGCTATATTCCTTCAATGAAACTCTACTTCAATCGTTTATAGTATAATACAGCTGTATTTTTCAGTACACAGCCCTGTATCATAAGATAAAAGTGCGGACAGAGTGGCTTAAAAACCAGCATTTTGAATTTTTGGACCTGTGGTCAGACCACTAGACACATCCCATAAGAATGTTACAACACCAATATTAATTGTGCAGCTTTAAAAAGGACAGACACTTTCACCAGAGAGCATAAAGTTGCATTATTATACTGGCACACTTTGCAGCTGCTGTCACTTTCAAGATAATAAATTGACATTTAAAAAGCCTCTCTCAGACGTGACCTGCTGTCCCTTAATTTTATGCTAATTGAGTACATCCTGGTCCTCTCTGCATCAACCCACGGGTGCCTCTCCAAAACATTTTGCAGTAGGTTGCTTCCAATTTGCTGCAGTCTGATTGAAATATGTGGAAATAGGCAATTAAGCAAGAGGAGACTTTAATTTTAAAGGAGCTAAACAGCAACATAGATGTGTTCTTCTGCAATGGACCATCTGCCTGCATTTTCAGCTGCTCTGATATGCAGGAAAAATGCTGTTTAATACTGCAACTCTGACAACAAGCACCAGAGGGGAAAAAAATGTGTTTGATGTGGCTGTTTTCATGGTGTAAGCTTGATGGTTTCTTGGTTTTAAATATTTGACAAAAAGTATACAACCACCCTATGCCCTCTGAGATTTCAATGTTGTATATAAAGGACATAATAAATAAAATTGATAGTTATTATTATAAATGCTATTATTTAGAGGAAAGTCAATTATTTTTAATCACTGATAGCATATAATATATTGACTATAACAGGTGTGGTTTCTATAATATTTGTTAACTTTAGGTTGTTTTAGGTGGTTTTATTTTAACTTTAAACCTTCATAAAGTGCTGTGGTGGCGCAGGGGGTTAGCACGCCCCACATTTGGAGGCCTTAGACCCGCGGACGTCGCGGGTTCGACTCCCGGTCCCGACGACCTTTGCCGCATGTCCTCCTTCAAAAATGGCGCCGGCTCATCTGGCTGCCTGCAGACGCAGCTCCTGTCGTGTGTGTGTTAATCTGTGTATAAAAAATTCTTGCTGTAACTGCGAAATAATTTCCCTGCTGGGATGAATAAAGTAATTCTTCTTCTTCTTCTTAAAGGAAACCAAGCTTTGTTTAGTTGATTGATAGCCTATCTGCCCCTGTAGCTAGCTTGTGGCCAGCTACTTAACAGAAGCTCTTAGCTAACCACTTGAAGTTTTAAAACCCCATCTCCTTAATATCTGGGGAGTAAGAGATCCATGTATTCTTACTGGAAACTTTCAGAGCAGCCCTTGTTGGTTTAGCATGCACGTTTACCAAATTAACAAAAGTGTAAACTTTAGAAAAGCAGCCCCAACATGAAGCAGGATGTGGACTCATCACCTTCACTGAAGTTGGATGTTTGGGATCACTGTTCTGTACTACAGTTATGATGGAGGAAATTTAAAGGTGGACAAAAGCACAAAGGTCAGCGTCATTTAGCGGCAATAATGTGTAGCTACTATCTAACTCTACATAGTAGCTAATAATTCACCTGAAACAACATCAGCCTGAGTGTAAACATCACTGATAGTGGAGGAAAATCAGCTAAAGTTCAAATCAATTTAACTCTATTGGGTTGGAAGTAGAACCAGATCCTTGTTCACATGATAAGCTGACTAGTAGACAACTTTGGATTTTAGAGGCAGGAGGTGGAATTGGTCCGACAATCTTCTGATAGCTAAACAACTATTCAAGCCACTGGGCCACAGATGTCCCACGGAAACCAAGGAAAACCTGTTGTAATCTTTTTTCAGCTAACTGACCAACTGTGGGCAGCATCAAATAACTGAGGACCAAAACTACTTCAAAAATCTAATTAAAAAGACTTTTAGCTATAGACACTGTGATGGAAACTTTTTATTTTTGAAAGAACAATTGTGAAATCTTAACATTCCTTCAGGCTGGTAATTAACTCACACCTTATTCTCATAATTAATAACTAACATGGCATGCAAACGGTCACAGAGTAAATATTTGAAAATGTGACTTAGTCAGAAACAAGTGATTAAGCGTGCAGATTCTAGGCCTTAAACATAGACCGAGCTATTACACATATCGAGGTGTGCAGTGTGGTAATGTAATATGAATGTAATGCTTCAGATGACACTCTGAGGTCTGCACACACACACACACACGCCCCCATGCCCTCACACACAGGCCAGATGCCAGCATGCGGCTCAGGACAGGCATGTGGGTGTGTGCCAACTGTTTTCCAGAAGTGACTGCTGTGCTCCTGGTGCCTGAAAGGCTTCTTTCTTACTGCAAGCTGGCACATCTGTGTGGTGCAGCCATGTCTGAGCACAAGCATCCTGACTGCTGAGAAACCTCTCCCATCCTGCCTCCCAAAACAAACGGCATCTCGAAGGTGTTCAGACCTGGTTTGGAAGGTGGTGCGTTACCATGCAGTCACATCACGACACGATCTGGCACACACATCAGATCACTGGTTCCAACACACAGCGTTCGCCCAGTCGTGAGATGGATAGTCCAAACTGAAACACACACACGCCTACACACCCCGACACACACAGCATGATTTGATCACCTCATTTGCACTAGTTTGCTCCCTCTCTGCCTCTGCCTCCACCTCTCCTGGGCTCATTAGCACCTCGGATAATGGCGAGATGGAGGGATTGAGGGAGTTGAGGTGGGGTGGGTTTTGGGGGGTGATTGAAACCTCCGGGGGAAGGTCTCCTCCCTTCTGACAGGGAGCATTTGTAAAACATTTCCCACTCTGCTGCCTGACACTGATGATTCACCAAAGCACCACCAAGATAAATAGATAGATGGACAGATTGAAACACTCGCCGCTCTCGCAGATTGTCCAACTTGCACCAGCCACACCTTTTAATTTTTTTGTTGTGCGTGTCCAGTGAAAATCACGTCACCAGTCGCATCACACTGGCCGCCCGATGGACAGGCCAGGTTTTTAAATCGCACACTGGAACTCACTTAGATCCACAAGTCTGTGTTTGATGCGAGGCAGACTGCAGAGGGAGGAAAATGGAACAGAACAGTCAGGACAAGGGGCGTGGTAAGGGGGCGTTACACCTCAGGAAGATGGCATTGGTTGCTATGCAACTGGGAACCAAAGCTATTTATACATCGGCCCCCTTGTCCCCCTTTTTCCTCCCCAAGCTCCACTGCTGCTGATGAGGGCCGCTAGATTGGAGGGTTTGGATTGTGTGTGCGTGCCAGGTTTCAACTGATGATGCTTTCACTGTGTGGGATTCCTTAGTTTTTTACTTAATTTTGATTAGAAAAACACAAGAAGCAAATTGAGGTTACACAGGTGTCATTCAGATCCCTTCGGTTACCATGTAACTCATAATTTTTATTTTCTCTTGAGACATTTTCAATTTTAAAAACCTCAAACCTTTCGAAACTTAATTCCTAAAGCAGAAAACATCACTGACATGCACATTTTTACAAAAAATATTTGCAGATTTACATATAGGGAGCACTCAAGATAAAAATCACAATTGCATGTTTCTGCCTAATTTTGCTAGAGTAATCAAATCAACACCTGACACACTGACACAGCAGCATGCACTCAGTATTTTCTGTCAACTCTGCATTATTGAAAACAGAAAGTAGTTTACAATGGGAACTAATAGATCAGTGCTGATTATTTAACAAGGAGAACTGGTTTATTTGAATAATCAATCTGGTTTGTGTCATACAATCGTGGAGGAGATTATGCACACCCCATGAACCACCGCAACCAGCAACAACGCTCTGCATTCGTTTTCTGTACGACTTCATCAGCCTCTTGCATCGTTGTAGAGACATTTCTTCAGTTCAGGTTCATTTCTTTTCCGCGCAGCTCTCTTAAGGTCCCACCGCATTTCAATCAGTTTCAGGTCTTGAGTTTGACAGGGACGTATAGCACCTTAATTATTTTCTGCTCCAGCCGTTCTGTTGTAGATTCGCTGCTGTGTTTGGGATCATTGTCCAGTTTGGACCAAACTCCAGCTGTCAGACAGATGTTTTTTGTAAAATCATGACCTTATAAACTTTTCCAGATTGATGAACAGCAACAGTTGTTTCTGACAGATCAATGGTGAGGTCTTTTCACATTGTGTCAAAACCCCACTTTATATACTGAAAAATAAATAATTGTTTCATAATATTATTTGAATATCTCAGGATTGTCAAAGTTTATATTAAATATGTAATTGTCCAAATACGTTCCTTTGATGAGGTGTCCCAGTAGTGGTGGCCATTTATCCTGAAAGATTTCTTATCAAAAGTATTTTTGATTTATAGTTGGATTGATAAATTTCAATAATGATGTATAACAAAACTTTGACAGTATTATCAGAAATGTTATTTTTATTATTTTCATCACTATTTGTTTCACAAGAGCTTTAATAAACATCAGAAAATTTAAAAAATACAATTAAATGCAGTTACTGTGTGCATATTAGTGATATAAATCACATTTCTTTCAGTAAGTGGCATCCTGAGTATTTCTATTGAGAATGTTTTTCAACAGCAGTACTTGTGCTTGTGTTGCTAAGAATGCTATCAGTCACAGCCACAACTAAAAAAAGGAAGTACTAGTTTTTTAATCCTAATTTTTATCAGTATCACAGTAGCACCTCAGTTCATATAGCCACCCCTGTGTCCCAGTTTTTTCAAATGATTGTTGTTTAATTTTCCAAAATCCTTAAAAACCAACAAAGGTGTCCTTATTTTTTAGTTTCTGTCACAGGACGTGGAAGGAAATCCATCTGCAGTGAGAGAGGATTTCTTCTTTAACAAATCCCTACAATCGATCGTTTACATGAGAAACCAGAAGATAAAATGTGTTTATTATGAATATTCGGATGAAATAGTCATTGTAAGGTCGACTTGGAATTAAAGTTGTAAACCTGTACGACCTAAAATCATAATGTTTTGTTCGTCTCATTGTAATAACTCACTCTCCTCTTGAAGTGCAGCTATCACTCTGATTCACCCCGAGTGCATTCGACTGTCAGTCTGTTAATTTGCTCTTATTTGAGCCCTGAACTTATTAACTCTCTTTGGGGGAACGACGCTGTTGTTGCCGTGCGCCACCAAGCAGCGAAACCGACCAGACAATGGGTGTGATTGAGGGGCAAAATACATGACATTATTGAATTTTAATCACATCTTTTTGACGCAGAGAATGGCAATTACCTGGCTGCGAGTGCGTATATAGGAAGGCGTCGTAGCTTGGAGCAGACGAGCGGCTCATCAGGTTTTCACGGCGGGTGAAAGAAGGTCGTAAGTGGCTATCAGCGCACCCGACCCTGTCTGGATGGATCCCTCCTGTCGCAGCGTGGCGAGCTCCTTCCATATGGAGAGAGGCCTAATTATCCCCCACCAATGACTGAATCAACATTTGATTATATCCTCCCTTAGGCTGTTCTAAAAGACTATTAAAACACCACTGTTGTGTCGTTTTTTTCCCCCCTCTCCTCATAATCAAGAATGGCTGTTATCTGATAATGATAAGTTTAATTTCTTTCTTTATGCAACCCCCTGACACTTTGTGTGGAGAAATCTCTGACATGTCTCTTGGTTTTATGCCTTGGGGGATGAAAAACAGGGATTTTTAACGTTTGTCAGAAAATATTTCTCTGGATCTTGACGTCAACAGTTCTGATCACATTGATGTTTTTTGCTAGTGTAATTTCTACAGAGTATAGGTGAAAAAAAGTGAAACTCATCCGTTACATTTTCACTCCATTAAATATTTTATTTTCTTAAATATGCTAACAAAAATGATTTTTTTTTTTTTTTGTTTCCCAAAAAGCTAAAAAAAAAAAAAAAAAACAATAAATAAGCTTTTTAATACAGAAACATCTGATGGGTTTTTGTGCATCTTTTTTCTGGCACATGTTTTATTTTCTCTCAGTTTTCCATTTATAAGCTTGGATAGAGGCTGTGTGAGCAGCCAGCTTCTTTAACAATAACTTTTTGTGGCTTACCCTCTTTGTTGACGCTGTCAATGGCAAACATCAAGTTACAAATCTTCCTAAAAATCATTTAAACTGTAACATATAATCTATGAGTTTTTCTACAGCCAAAATATACGTAAATGATTACTGGAAAAGGAGCTGGCTGGTAAAAGATTACTGTATCCAAGCATGTTATTGGAAAGTTGAGTGGAAGAAAATATTTTGTCAAAAAGCAATGGTGTTTTTTTTTCACATTGAGTTTTCTGAACAGTGGAAGTTTGAGTTTCATCAGCTTTATCTTATCAAAATTAACAGAAAAAATCCTTTGGAATATATCACACTATATGTTATAATTCTGAAAGAGTTTCACTTTTTAGATTTTAATCACTGAAATAAACAATGATAAAGTAAGTGATATAATGCACCTGCATATCAGATGAAAAGGAAGTATTTTAGAGTATTTTTCTCTTGTGCACATTAGAAAAAAGGCATCATATGCTCTTTTTTTGTTGTGAGGCCATAAACTGCATATTTCAAAAAGTCAAAAAGCTCTTAGTCTGTCAAGTCTCAAGACATCCTCCTTTAAAAAGCAAGACAAGAAAAGCTGTTTTTTTCCTCTTATTTTTATTTCTTCTCTTTTGTTTGCTTTATAGTCAGAGGAACCTGGCAGAAATCACAGAGCTCATCCACACAGCATTCCTGGTACATCGAGGGATCGTAAATCTGAAGGAGTGGACCGTCTCAGACGGACCGCTGAAGGACATGGAGTTTGGGAACAAGATGGCCGTCCTGAGTGGCGACTTCCTGCTGGCTAACGCTTGTACAGGATTGGCCGAGCTCAACGACACTAAGGTAGACTTTGATAAAGGCAGGAGATTTTCCTGCATGAAAATTAATCTTTGTCCCATTTTGCTCTGCGATGATCTCTGATACGCTTCCTATTTCCTGCTAAAGATGAACATTCCCACTGTATGATGCTGCCACTGCCATGTTTCACCATGGGGATGGTGTGTTCAGGGTGATGTCCAGTTCGTTTCTGCCTACTGGTGGACATTTATCGCTTATCATTTATCATGATGAATTTCTTATCATGGTAAGAATTTTTATTTATTGTCACGATAAATTCAAATTGTGACAATATTTTCTGTATTGTCAGGATTGTTAGTTTTACTATTTTCTCAGTATTTATCGATACTCAATGAGAGTATCGATAAATAGAAATCAATTTGAAAATAGGATTAAATGTTATTGTGACTGGCATCCTACAGAAGCGTATTACAGGAATGTTTTTCAAGAGGAGTATTCATGATTGTGTGGCCATAAGTGTAGCATCATAGCCGTACAGTTACCCAGAGAAAAAAGCAATAAGTAGTTCTTACTGTTGTTGTCACATCTTTACCAATCACAATATTGTGATAAAACTATACGTCCATATTGCCCAGCCACTATTTGTACCACACAGATGATGCAAGATGTAAGTTTTGGTCTAATTTGACCAGAATACCTTCTGCCACATGTCAGTTGTCCCCCCTACCTGGCTTGTAGCAATCTGCAAACATAAAATGCTTTTGTGTTGCACAAAAATCATCATAAAAACAGGTATAAATACTTTTGTGATTGGAGTTCTTGAGGAGACCTCCTGGTTCAGTGTTCAGCTTCGTCTTTCAGTGCAGAGGTAATGCTGCTGGTGCGCCACAGGTTGTATCTGCTGCCTTGTTGGTAACGCGTCGCTGATAGATGCTGTCACCACACTCCTCTCTCTGAATGCGGCAGTGAATCAAAATAACCTCCACAGTTATGCTGGCCCTAAGCGGCTTTCACGCTGCCCTTTCTTTCGTGCGCACAGTCTGGCTTTATCTCTGCTCCTCGGCAGCCAAGAAGTGCTTTACCAAACGCACCGTGCAAGCAGCATCAGTGGATGAGCCTGCATGAGAAATATAGCAGGATGCAAAAGAACATGTTTTACTTCAGCGTTGAGAATCAGTCTCTGCAGAAATACACAGCAGTGCTTGTTTTTCCTCCCTCAAACAAACCTGCAGGGCTGTTTATGAGCAGTGTGAAAGTAATCTGAAGCAACCGCAGGAAGCATACCCACAGTGGAAGTTTTTAACGGACATCTGATAGCTACCAGTTACTCAGCTTTGAAAAGGTTAGCAAAACGAAATGAACTGAGGGGAAAGCACACCACAGCAGGCACGGGGCTTTGTAATTTCAGGTGATATTTTGATGTTTGTTACACCTCTTAAAGCCTTTCAATTATAAAATTTCACTCCTCTTATTATAATTTTTCAATTCTACGTATGCATCTTGTCTGCTTTGAGGGTTTCTTATGTTGTTGTTGATTCAGAGAAATAACTGATTTCAGGCACAGAAAGGCTTCTAAACTTAAAGGATGCGCTAGTAGATATGCAGATATTGTTCCTCTACTGAAAAATATTCTTTTAGACCTCACAGCGCTCCTTATTGCTCAACTTTCCTCATTTGACAGTGTGCTTTCATGGTGAGGTATGCCTTGTTGATAATGAACCGAATCAGAAAGTGAACCTCTTAATTTATTAGTTTATATTTCAAACCTCACCTGTGATCATGAGATAGGGATAAAAAATAGTTTAGGATGGCTCTGCCTCAGATTAAGAGGCAGACCTAGAACTCCCTACGGGGTCTGTATGTAATACTCATATTCAGTTTGATGTATAAGCATTTGATTTATATAGAAAAGTATTTAATTTATCAAAGACAAAAAAAATCTAAATTTCAGCTTTTTATGTTTAATTAAATGTGTTTAATGGCCTTTATCTTTGATTATTTTGAGTTGAGTTTTTGTCCGGCTCATTAATGAGTTTTTTTTATATCCAATCTCAGTCATCATTGCAATATCAGTGTTTGCAATATCGCAATCCCAGAGGACCGTTTGGAAGCAATATGTGGTAGGATGTAATATTTCAAGTTCCACAGATACAAACTCTGCACTCCAATAATAAATCTGAGCTGTTGGATAGACTTTCACTTCCCTCGATGCCCACGGTTGATATATATTTTTTTAGTGGCTGAGATCCTAAAGCCGCTAAACAGGCGTAAGAACATTGTAAAAGAAGAGTGGAAATGTTATGCTTTGCTGAAGGACATCTTGTTGCTTATTTTTCCATAAGCTCTAGGTTATTTAAACTCTGTTTTAAAATGAACACAAACTGGTTTTGTTTGATGTGCCAAATGAAGGACTAAAATTTCTACATTTAGCAATTTTGAAGCTATTTTCTGAATTCTTGAAGCTAAATTCTTGGTCTAGATCGACGCTTTGATCAGACGACCGAAACACCTTTCAGGCTAGAGGATCAAAATCTCTCCCCTCCCCTCTGGCAGAGCCCAGCACCCCACAGTGAAAACTCATTTCAGCTGCTAATTCCCTTTTTTTTTTTTATATTATCAATATGTCATGCTGAGGGTTGTAAAGTAGATGTAACAATAAATCGAAAGCTGCGCCTTCCTGCTTACCTCCTTTTTAGCACAACAAACCAAAGCAACCACTCCAACTCTCAATCTGTCAAATCCCTCTTGAGCAAGGCAACAAGGTACTTAAACTCTCCGCTTTGGGCAGAGACAAACCCTGGTCCTTGAGGAAGCTTTACCAGAACCAGGCCTCAAACATAAAGGAGATTCAATTCTAGAGTTAATTCTTCAGATTTTTCTCTTAGCATCTCAGCGAGGGTAAGAAGCCTTGCGATACATTCAGTCGTATCCATCATCACAATATCTGTGTGCAACGTTACTAGCATTAGGTTGAATTCACTGTTAAGGTGTTCCATAGTTCATTTTTAAGTCTCACACATTCATGCTTTACATGCCAATACCATATGGCCGTACTTTCACTGCCAGGAAGTGATATAAATGTTAGTTATCCGCTTTCTAAAGCTCACAGGAAACAATTTTCATATTGCATCATGTGCAGTGCCTCTTTCTATTATAAGCTGTGACGTACAAGCATTTACGAGTAATTGGACATTGTCAGTATCAATTAATTCTGCTTCTAGTTGTAGTTGTGCTGTTCTAACAGAATGAATGTGTATGCTTTTTTTCTGTTTTTTGTGTTATGCTACAAACCAATTTCCCCTGGGATATTATTGCGACAAAGGACAAGATTGAAGACAATCGCAACAAAAATCATAATTGCAATTCAATAATGCTATCACAACCAGTTTGTTTCCCAATATGTTTTAACCCTAGGGGTTAAATTATGCATTTGATGACCGCTGGTTAAGTTATTCTGATATTTTCTGTGTTATTGCCTGAAATACATGATTTTGCTGATCTTGTTTTCATTTTAAATTCATTAGCGGCCAGCTTCATTCAAGAAAGCTAACAATTTATTCACATTTAGAAAGTATTGCCATCCTTCAAGACTACAGTAGGGGAAAAAAAGTTTACAAAGGAAATAAATGAGTTTTATTCTATTTATAGTTGTGATTTCCATCATGCAAATTGCGTCTCAAGCTTACAGGTGTGTCTGTAAATGGCTGTGACATCTGACAGCGGATCATTATTTGTGGATGAGCCTTCAGCAGCGTCGCTGTCACTCGGAGCGTCGGACTGGACACCTGTCAGTGCTGCCTCCCCAATTATTTCCTGAGTTCTTGGGTCCATTTGCAAAAATGTCACCTCCTCCTGTCCTCCTCCAGTTGTCATTACAGATGTAGGCAGAAGACATAAAAAAAGAAGAAAACTTCAGGCCAAACGTTTCATGAAACCCATATATAATAACTGAATGTAGGATAAGACGTTAAAGAATAAAACCTGTGAACTAAAATAAATACATCTATCCATCTAACCCATCCATCCATTAATCAATCAATCTATCTGTCCATCCATTCATTCATCGATAAATTAATCAATCCATCCATCCTTGGTAAAGTTTACAATTATCCATCCATCCCTCCATCCTAATCATGCGTCTCTTCTTTCCGTCTGTCCTTCCACCTGTTCACCTGTTGCGGAGTTTAGTGCCACATAAACAGCAACATGTGGCTCCAGAAGGGAACTGCAGAGATTTCTCCAGTGAGAGCTTCTTCCAGTGTTTCCCTAGTCGGAAGTAATACACGTCTTCCTTCCAAAGTATTCCTGGTCTGGCTACAGGTTTCTCATCTCAATGGGGCCTCCTCATTCTTTTTTCTGTCTGCCTGAACAATTGAAATGACAACAAAACAAATAGGAAATGAAATAGGAAAATTATGTGTAAAACTAAAGGTGAAAGGGAGGAGGAGGAAGCAGTGGCTTATCCGGTCCTTCCCTCAGACTGAGCTGAGCTCATTTGAGCTGTTTGTTGCCACGATCTGGTCATACACCAGGGTTGAAATGTTAAATGTCAAGTACTTTGTCTTTTAACTGCAGATGAAAACATTTGTCCTGCTTTGTCTTCATGTACAAGACATGGAAATACCTGCAGTCCTTACCCTGCTCACCTGTGTATCATAACTAGCTTGACAATACGGGCTTGAAGTACTGATTTTTAATATCATAATACATACATAATAAAACAAAAACTGTAATAATTTAAGTCCTTTTTCACCATTTCTCCATCCTAATTTAACAACTTTACTTCATGCCTCCAAACTGCACGGTCAGCCTTTTCATCCCATCAGTTTTTTTGAGCTAAAATCTACAGTATGGATCTAATTTTGTGAGGAATTATAACAGGCTGAATGGTTCTCCTCCTGAGTAAACTTAGACTTTTATATTTATTTCCAGATCTTTTTAGTGAAAAAAAAAAAAGATGATGGATGAGCAGATTTGGAAGTGTTTAGGATTTTTTTTCCTCTTTTATACTGAAAATGATGGAGATTATATGTCGTGGCCTTGAGAGGAAACTTATGCTGCTGCTTGTATAAACTGTAAAATAATCTCATCACAGGGCTCCGATTTCTTCCCCCTCTCAATTCTGTCGGCAAAACACGATCTGGCTGGATTTGGGAATGGAGTAAGAGGGAGAGTTAATCTGATACTTTCCACACAAAAAAAAAAAAACACAGGTCTCTGTCCGCCCCCCTTCCCCAGGCACGCCAGGCAGAGACACCACATCTGGTAATACTGTAGGCACATTGTCCTTCCAAGTCTGGGTAGGAAGCTCGGGTTCCCTCAATATTTTCCCCCGGTGGATACCGTTACCCAAAGGGCGCTGCGAGCCTGACTGAGCAGCCACATCTCTGGAGCTTTCTGATGTACCCAAGGATGTCTGGGATGAACCGATTACTTCATCGGTTCATCCCAGACCGATGAACCGATGTCTGTCTTTTCTATACAGAGTTTGATGTTTTCTCAATGGATCCAGAGGCTGAAAATTTTGTCTTTTTAAATTGACTGCTTGGAGTTGCCTGGTTTCTAGCTTCATGAGCCACAGCTGCTGATTGGCTGGACATGATCTTCTTTTCTTATCAGTGAAGACACAAAACTTTACCAGGCCACACTAACAGCACTCTTAAGGCTGGACGATGTCTCTGACTGAGGACTAAGTTAGCCATTTTGAGTGTGAGTGAGGTGTGTTTAATCTTTTGTTGGTGTCTGGAGCAAAATAGATCAAGTAATATTGCCAAGTTTTTGGAAATCTCAGAGTTTAAAGTTCTACATTTGATTGAGAATGTTGTTTGAATTTAAAAATGTACACTTGTGCCCTAAAATAATTCAACCCCAGCTGCATATGAGGTTTATTGGCCAAAAGTTCAAATTAGCAGCTCTTTCCGATTAACTACTGCAGTCTTAAGAAGTATTCAACCCCTTCATGATGAGCATCTTTACTTATAGAGCAGCAGTTTGCTGTTCTGACCTGACCATGATTCAGATGCAGACAGCAGCTTCTGACGGTGTTCCTGAGGAATCTTATCCCGCTCCTCATCGCTAAACGCCTCCAACTCGTTTATATTCTTGGTTTTGGGTGCTGCAACCACTGAATTTCAGCTGAGTTCAAGTCAGGAAACAATGGTGGCCCCTCGAGTATCTACCAGGATGTCCGTGGGATCGTCCAATCAGCGTCACATTTCTGCCCTGGACCTCCTGATTCCTGACTGAATTCATCTTGCTCTCCACATTCTGCAGGTTTGAGGGAGCAAAGCAGTCCCAGAGCATCACTGTGCCACCACCATGCGTCATTTTTTATATATTTTTTTCCTGCATGTTTCATTCTTCCTGCTCCAAGCATACCACTGACCCTGAAGCCGAAAAAGCTTCAGTTTTGAGTCGTTGCTCTGGTGACTATGGGTTGGTAGTGGAAGCATGGAGTCCATGGAGTACATGGAGTCGGTATTTAAGTGCCTCAGATTGTGAATGTCATGTCTAAAAAACAACAGGCAACTAAATCACTTTTAGACAGCAGATTATCCTGACATTATTAATGTCACTGACTTCTTTAACAGAGTCCTGAATACTGATTTAGTTTTTTATTGTCCTTTTTGGCTTCAGTTTGGCATTCTAGCTTTTTAGGAACCTTATTGTAAAGTCAATGAACTTCGATTGACAGTTTATGCTTTCTGCATTGTACTTACTTTCACTCTATTTTAAGACATTGTTTTTAGGTTTTATCTCCTCTGTATTTGCTATAGAAAAAGAAAAGGAGTGAAAGAAGAACAGCGAAGCTTCTCTGGAAGCTCTCAGCTTCTATGCCTTGAATTGGACAGAAAGTTGATCTGGCTCTCGCAGATGTACTTTTTGTAAATTTAAAATATAATGACGAATGGAAGCAGATCTGGGAGTGCTTCATGACATCTCCAGAAGAAACCCCACCCCTCGCCCTGTGGTCTGGTAATGAGCAGCTGAGCGGCGCTTCACCTGGCGCCCAGCACACCTCACCTTAGATTAATCCTCCGAACCAGCTGTTCAGGCGCTCCCGATTCAATCACAGGAGAAATTGTGGCTTTAATTGCGAATGTTATGGATGGCATGATTAGCGGATCGGTGTTGATCGACCTCATTTATGTCTACGTTTTAGTTTAATCTCTTCCGTTAGTGATTTATAATGAGGGAGATACTCAGTAGTTCAGATTCCTCTGTGAGTGAATCAAAGATCTCAACTTTGATTCAAACTGTAATCTAAGACAATCATATGCAGACGCTGCTTCTTAGTGAAATCCCTCTAACAAAGCATGAGGTTTGAGCTAAATTAATTAGACGTGCAATACTTTCTAGGCCTTTGATCTAAAGCTTAAAGTAAATCCTGAAAGGATGTTACTAATTGATATTTCTCCTCTGTCTGTAACGTTGGTTGACATCAAGTGTGCCTTAGAACACGTTTGTAAGACATCTTCTTTAGCGCTCTTAGCTTTTTATTTTCCTTTTTGATGTCTTTATTCATCTCCTCAGTTTCAGTTTTAGAAAGGAGGCGAATCAAGCTGTGATTTACCTTTAGCTGTCCATCCTAGACTTCATGAAATCAACACTTTGTACGAACATTTACCAACCAGAATCAACTCTTATGTATATAAGATTTTCTAACATTTTTACAGTGTTTGAAGAATTTATTTATGTTTTTTTTTTCTGTTTGGCAGGTCGTTGAACTGATCTCCAGTGCCATCTCGGATTTAGTCCAAGGAATATATTATGAGAATTACTACAACGTTGAGGTAAATCAGTCACTATTGAGAACATGACATTAAAGAGTTGGTCTAATTGCTGCTCTTAGAAAAGAAAATTCTAAATTTCCAGAAAAAAAGACGTTTCCACGTTTTAGGTGCATCAAGGTCACAAATCTCGGAGTAGAGCTGTGACTTGAATAAATAGTGAGTCTTTCTCCTTGGTTGGTTCTGACATTAGGTGCTACCAGCTGCCTGTAAATGAGAAAACATCCTAATAAATAATGAATCAAGACGGACTTTCTTGATTCAAATTGACCACAGTGCTGTCAGGCTGCAGTGAAATAGATTTCCCTATAATTACTCTGTTTTTAGGTAATGCTCTACATTCACAATGACCTTTCTCTGCCTGGGCCTAAATGTTTTTCCTTTTGTTAAATTTAGTAAAAATGGTAGAAATTATAACAGCACCGTTTTTTTCTGTAAACATGACTTTTAGAGGATTTGTTTTCCCCTCTGTGGTATTCATCTTTTGGCTGCAGGATTTGTGGGAAAAGCCTGAGTGAAATGTCTTGTTTCAATTTGAGGAACTGTGTGTTCGTCTGTGGGAACTTTGAAGCGTCTGCCACTGTTTGCCCCGCAGGACGGTCTCGGCGACGGCATGGACGTGACGCCCTGGGAGGACCAGGCGTTTCTGTCCCACGGGGCACTGCTGGCCAAGAGCTGTCAGGCCGCCATGCAGCTCGCTAAGCACGACAGAGAGGCCCAAAGACTGGCCTACCTCTATGGGAAACATCTATCGCTGGGTCACAAGGCAAGTCTTAGGGAACGAAAACAGTAACCACACAGAATGTTTTATGGAATCCTTTGAATTTGTGTTGGCTTATCAGATTTTATTTTCCTCTTTACTGAAGAATTTCTGGCGACTTGGAAGGAAAATATTAAGAAATCTGATATTATTGAAGACTTGGACAGAGGTTATTTAATAAAATAAAAAGAAATCTAATAAAAAAATACACATTTAGGTACTGTGCTTTAAGAAAATATTGAACTTTTTCACATTTTGTCACATACCAACCACCAACTTCAGTGTAGCTTATAGAAAATTTTTATGATATACCAAAACTCAATTCTGGATAATTGTTTGCATTTGTTTTCGTTCCTCTGATTTAATGGCCTGCAAAACCACCATTACCTAAATCTGTAAGCTTGTTATATAGTATCTGTCTCTACTAGAGTGAACATTGTTCCTATTCTTCTTTGCTAATTACCTCCAGATCAATCAGATTGGCTGTGGACAACAATTTTCAAAGTCTCAATTTGATTTAGATTAGTGATGCACCGATCCACTTTTTTCACTGAGCTTTAGTATCGGCCGATTCTGATCTGATGCAGAAAAACACTGAGTTGACTTAAAATGTTTCTTCTTTTTTTTCCAAAGAACAAACATAAATGAACAGAATTAAAAATGTATGTGATAGCTCTGCACCAAAGATGTAAAAATAACACTACTTTAATTTGTTCAGTCAGTGCAATTAGAAGTATAACAGCCAATGTAGATAAATAATAGAGAAACTGAAATTGATAAAAAAAATAAACTGCAGCGATCCTTTCAAATAGTTCAGAAAGATCAATTAGTAACTCTAAATATAATGTAAAATAAATAACAAAGCCTTATGTTGCTCAGAGAACAAAAAATAGAATTAGACTGAATATATTTGTCCTTATGGGTCAGGCACATTGTCACTGATTCCCTATCTGGAATTTCTTTCAATTCTAGCACCGATACAGATATTGATATTGGATCTGTGCCTCTCTAATTTAGATGTGGGCTTTAACTGGACCGTCCTAACAGATAACCAGGCTTCGATTTACACCATTCCATTGCAGCTCTGGTTGTATGTTTAGGGTCTTTCCTTATAAAATTTACTGAAGTTTGTGCTTGTAACATGCAGGGATAAATATGTTTGCTGTGAAACGTAACAAATTTGGTGCGGAAAACTGAATAAATTTTAATTTTGTCTCACTTTCGTTAACACTCCTTTTTTTCTTAGCAAGCTTTATCCCTCCTGTGACAGATGTACTTTTTGTGACTGTGATGAAGTTATATCAAAGCAAAAGACTAAATGAGCTTCCGATCCACATGGAGCAGAAATGTCTGAAAGCATGAGTAATTGGCCCTCCTCTAGTTTCACTGTATCTGTGTTAATCAAATGCTTCAAACTGGAATTGAATTGGCAAGAAACGTTGTAGAAAGAGGACACAGGCAAAAAGATGAAATGCAGAAATTTGGAAGGATGCTCCAAACGGTTGTTTTGTACTGAACCTGAATGTTATTAGGACACAACCTAAATGCAACGCAAAGTTTGTGCTTTTTGAGTAGTTTTTGGACGACCTTATGCACAGTGCTGCAGTGGTTTGCCATTTCTTGCCGAGGCTCCCTGCAGCTGCTGATCTGCAGGGCCTCTGCAGCACGCTGGAGTCACAGCATGGTGAACGCTGAAATGAGCTCTTAAAAGGAAGAACTGTCCTCATCAGGACTGTTGCCTCTCACCAAACTGTCCACCCCACTGCTCATTAGCAGGACCTCTCCCAGTGTAAGATAGCCAAATGTCACTTCAACCACTTTTTTTTTTTTTCTTTTTCCTCCAGTGTGACGGTGTAATTGGTAGCCTGAATGTTGCGGAGCAGCATCATTGACTGTTTATGTGTTCCACCTTTGTACAGCTGAACTCTGACCTGCAGCCATTTGTGAAGAGCAGGTTGGGAGAGATGACTTCGTTCAGCCTGAGCGCCGCCCCGGTGGTTTTCCACCGTCAGATCGTCGGGAAGGAGAAGTGGCACCAGCAGCTCGAGGAGGTAAAACATGGACAGTCAGTCACACTGTCAGGGGTTGTGGTGACTCTTACCATCTCCTGTAAAAAAAAAAAAATTTAAATCAAGACCCAGTTAGGCTGCACAAGTCAGCTGTGATCTCAGTTTGTTTATTTCACAGAGATGAAGCAAAGTGTTAAATCCAGCTGCTCTAATGCTTCCTAAACCCATTGAGTTTAAATGCAGTGAAGAGAAGCTGCTTGTTTGTGCACTAAAGAGTCAGATTCTGTGGTGAAAATTTTAAACTTTTAATTAGAATTAAATTTGGAAATCAATTTTTGTCACTAAGTCAAAAGGCTTGAAACTTAAGCACCATCACTTTTTATACTTTACTTTTTATTACTGCTGTATGTTCTGGGGTTTTCTGATCTGTATTGTAAGTGTTTACAAAAAAATACATTAAAAATGTCTCAAGAATGCCTCCACCAAAGCATAATTGTACTAACATATTCTATATTGTGCTAAAAATTTACAAATCTTCTGATTTCCTCATCTTTTTGTCAACAGAGTAATTTAAAAGTTGTTTGAACTGTAATTCTGGTTATACATTGAAGGTTTTACTGGATGTGGTAACATAAAGATAGTGACAACGCTTCAAAATTTACTTAGGAAAGAAATAGAAAGCTTCACTGATGGGATTTAAAAGCTGGTGAAGAAAATTTCTGGAAACAATTGCGAAATTTGATATATTTTCAAAATGTAGATAAGTGAGATAAATAGAAAAAATAATGTAAAATATTTGTATTTCTAGACTTTGTTACCTTTCCAAAAGTTTCATCTATCGATCCATTTGTTCAACCATTATCTGTTTGTATATTCTGCATTTTAACCTAACATTTGCAGAAATATCTGCTGCTATTCTCAGTGTGATATTTAGTTGGAAAAACTTTTAGGAATCCCCAGATTAAATCTGAATCACAAGCAAAGAAGACTCCTAAAGAATAGAAGTTTAAAAAGACAAATATAAATGAAAAACATAACAGCATAAAGCAATATATCACCTCCATAATCAACTTTAGTCATAGAGAGAAGAGGAGATCTTAATAACTGCCGTATTTATTAATACATGAGAAAATATCTACTAAACACCAAAGATTTTTTAAAAATAAAAACAGGAATCACATTTTATGACCTCAAAATGAGCATTTGCACATCTCCATGTAGCCAGGACAAAAAAATCCCTATTTGAAACCCCCAGTTTATTTTGTCTGAATCTCTCATTTACAAAGCAAAAAGCACCAACGCAGTGGCAGTTTTAACACTTATGAGCAGTCTGCTCTCCGTTTTTAAAGAGATTGCGTCACAATCTAGTAACGATGTTCAGTCCCAACAGAAGTGAAAAAGGGGTTAAAAAAAGAGGAAATAACACCTGCATACATCACTGAAGAAAGAAAACTTTTTGCCTTCTAGGCTTTTTTTAATTAATGAAATTTGCAATTTAGTTCAAAACAACCAAAAATCTTCACTAAAATGAACTCTTCTGTTTTGTCTCCAAGGCAAAGACCTTGAGAAACCAGTTGGATTATAGTAAGGTAAGGTGAAATTTTCAACTATCATGCCTTGTTTTTCAATTTCACCTTTTTCACCTCTTTGAGTATTTCCAGAAACAGTCTGGATGTCTTTTCACTGCAACTCATGTCGAAGTTAGGAAATCGCCTTTCCAAAGTCAACGTGTGAGGCCGGAATGGGACCAAAGCAACAGAGGGGAGGGGTCTGGGGAGCGTTCAGGGGGGTGGGGGGTGTTATCTGGTCCCGTCTGAAACCAGAGCTGGACGGATTGGTTACCGAGGCCTATTTGTGGAGGAGACATCGAGGCTCTGAGACAAGAGGTATTGTGAGAGAATCTCCTTCAGCCGAAAAGAGGAGAGAAGTTTTTAAGGGGAACCAAGGAGGGAAGCTAGAGAGGAGAAAACATTAATGTTGTGGATTTACCTAGAAAAATCTGCATGATTTCTATGATGAAATGTAATGTAGAAAAGAAACAGATTTTCTTAAATTGAACCACACTTTGCCTTATTTTTTTGTGTTAAGAAGTGAGAGACACCTTCTGAAGCAAGCTATGTAGATTCACCACATTTCTCATTATTGTTGCAGTAATAGTTGAAGGAAGATACCCTGAAAGCCAGATTGTCCTTACTTAAACAAAGGAAACAAAAGCGGATATCTTCTTTTAATAAACAGCAGAAGAGTAAAAAAGCAGCCAAAGAAAAACTGTAACAGACCTTGAGTAACCCTGATTTGGACAACAGGACATGTGGGCCTCTCTCTCTCTCTCTCTCTTTTTTTCCCCCTGATACTTTTGGCCCAGAAATGAAAAAATGATGTGTCTCAAAAACTGTGATTCTTTAGAATTCAAATTACTCCTAAAATAATTCAATTATTCTTTGAGTTTTGTCTCCTGTAAATCCAGGCATGAAAGAGACCAATCTATTCGATCAATACTAAGTGTACGCAGTCCGTTATAATACCAGGTTTTTGTTTTGGAGAAGAAAATTTGACTAGGATAAATTATTTATAGGCTTTTTTTAGTCTTTTAATTTGAATGTAACATGTACATCATGTACAAATTAGCATATATTTTAAGGGAAAATGTAAATATATAACACAAATCATTTAAACCATCTTTATTTCAGCATTGGGGCTTCTTTTGGGGCAGTGTTTTGTTGTATTCATCCACGTTTCTCTGCAAACATTGTCTAACTCCGTCATAACACACAAATGGAGGATGCCTCTTCTCCATAGCCGTCTTCAGATTGCCCCACAGATTTTCTTTCAGAATTAGTTTTCTCTCATGAAGCCATTCTTTTGTGTTTTTCACATATGCTTGGACTCTAGCAGGTGCATAAAGGTTTTGGGTCATAACTCTCTGGTATCTAAAACTGCTCAGAATTTCACGAACCTTAACAAAAACTGCAGTGGTACTCAAAGAAACCAGCCCCAGAAACCAGAGAGTGATGCTGCCACCACCATGTTCTATCTTTTTGGTTACAAGCTGTGTTATTTCTCTAATTACGTGCCTAATGTTTCACATTTCATGCCATTCGTTTCCATTCTATTTGTTTTTTTAAAGGGAAGGGATTCTGTCCAGCAGTAGTTGCTGGAAGAAACAGGAGCACACTGCTGTGAAGTTAGAGATCTCTGATTGGCTGAAAGTTTAAACTAGTTGCTCACACTTAGAGGATTTTCTCAATGTAAAAAGTTTAGAAAAGCAATACTTACTTTGCTGTGTTTTTAGCTGTTTATTTACATTGATTATCCAGATTATATGACTGGGGTAGATGCGGGCAGATCACCTGCTGCAGAGTTTGCTGCACAGCGCGATATACACTACTATATTCCCAGGTGCCTCTGCTGAATATTAATAGCATGAAGATAGGCTGGAGGGTTTTGATGCTGAAAAGACTACGTCTTTCTTTTTCCCAGTTTCTATGAAGAGCTGGACCTTTAATCCAAACAGCAGAGATCAGGGAATAAAAGCATCAGGGAACTGATGCAGAAAGAAACAAAGGTAGCAGGCAGGATAGTACAAAATGCATGTAGAAAGCAAATTTTTTTTAAAAAATAAATAAGCAGGCAGGATGTTTTTGAGTTTAGCTCCTACAGTTATTTTTTTTATTTAACTTCTTTCTTAAAGGAAGGCCTACGGGGGTTTTCTACTTCCAGAATTCATGAGGCAAAACGCCCTCAGCAAAAAGATGTCCCAGTGCAGCAGCAGGAACACGCAGCTAGAAACCCCCCCCCAAAAAAATACAGACTCAAAGCTGCTGTTAATGCTTATTGAACTTGATGTCTTCCACTTCAACATGTTGGAATGAGGGAATGGGATGTGCAAACTAAGCAGTGTTATTTTGAAGTAAAAAAAAAAGTATTTCTTACAGAATTCTTTTGGGGATTTTTTTGTCACATTTTAAAGTATCAAATCCCCAAACAAATCTTAATGTTGAACAAAGATAAATACAAACTACGGTTTTCAAATTATAATTCTTATCCAAAGCTACCTGGCCCCAGTGAGAGTATGTATAAAAACATGGAACAGTGAACTTTCCCAGCAATGGAGGGTCGACCAAAATTACTCCAAGAGTGCAGCAATGATTATCTCAGCAGGTCAATAAAAAACACCAGAACAACAGCTAAGGCCTCCCCTACCTCATTAAAGCTCAATATTCATGATTTAACAACATGAAAGAGAAACGGGATCCAAGGCAAAGTTCCAATGTGAAAACCATGACTGACTGAAAAAAAAACGGTAAAGGCTGTCTAAAATATCTAACATTCAATGTTACCATTAGGTGTAAGTGGAACTTAAGGTGTGGATCCTGTTACATGTAGTGTAAAGCTAAGGCAGCATTTCAGAAAAAGAGCATTATACTTACAAACGTGGTGGTGGTGTGGTGGGCTGGGGCTGCTTTGCCTCTTCAGGACCTGAATGACTTGCAGTAATTTATAGATTCATTTCCTAGAGCGTCCTGGAGGAGAATCTCCAACAATCAGATTGTGACCTTAAGCTCAACAGCATTCCAACACAGTGATCCAAAGCACACCACAAGCCAATCTCTAAATGGCTCAAAAAACAAATGAGAGTTTTGAAGTGGCGTAGTCAAAGTCTGGGTCTAAATCTTATTGAGTCGCCATCATTTATGCTTGAAGACCTCTCTAATGTGGCTGAAAGAAAACAATTTACAAAGGAGAGGGGGATAAATTCCTCCACACAGAGGTAAGGGGTACTTAAAGTACCCATTATGTTTAAGGGTACATTTATTTTTCAGGTAAGACCAGGTCAGTTCGATTAGATGTTTTCCCTGAATAATAAATAAAATGATCACTTTCGCAACAGAAGAGATCTGTAGAGGCACACTTGGCAAGAGTTTGGTTCATTACTTTATATTTTATATTGTAGTGAAATGAAGTATCATTAGTCAGATGATACGAAAGCTAAGAGTCTCAATTTTCCAAACAACAAAAGTCCAACTTTAAGCTTGCAGATTAACAAGGGAACCTGCATTCCAGCTGACGGTGTGTTCGTGTTTGTGCGGAGGAAACTGACGGCCATGCTCCGACTTTAAGAGCAAACTAACTTTTCCTGTACATTCATTGACAGCTGCACAGTGGCAGCGCTGACACAGACGTGACAAACTAATGCCTGCTTTCCCTCCTTCCGCAGCTCCTGGCAGCGGTTAAGTCGGAGAAAGGCGTGAGCTCGGCGGTGGACTTGTGCCGTTACCATAGCAACAGGGCTCTGGAGGCCATCCAGGCTTTCCCCTCCTCTGAGGCTCGATCCGCCCTGGAGAACATCGCCTCGGCCGTCAACAAATTCTGACCCAAGCACGCGCACACACACACGCACATAGAGACACACTCCTCTGTGGAGAACTGAGAGAGTCTTGGGTTGGTCATGACGCCGTCTTCGTGTTTTTTCTTCAGAAACTCCTACAACTGTTCATCATCGAATAAAAACTCATCACTCCGGCTTCGTGCCAGATGTTTTTGCAGCTCCGATACTCCCCCTCTCCTGCTCGGGGAAAATTACCGGCAGACTGCTTTTTAAAGAAAGAAAAAAAACTGTCTCTTTTTTGTTACCTGGCTTATCAGCACAGCCACATACCGGGCAGAACATCATTTAAGATGTTTTGATGAATTGTTAGTGTCATCTGGAAAATGTGCCATGAACAGCAAGTGAGGCACTAACGAATACTTACTCTCAAAATGTCCGGTTTTCTTTTTTTTTTTAAACTATTTAACATACTTGTTAGTGCAAAGCTGATGCTCTAAACTGTAGCTGCTTGAAATTTTACTCTTTGCCAAACTGAGGAGCTTCACTACAGAAAAGGGTCCTGTTTTACCAATTATGCAGCAAAGAACTGCTTTACTGCAGGAGTTGTAATGTCATCAATGTTGCCTTGTTATGTCAGTCCCAATGCCTGTTTATCTGTCTGTGTGTGTGTGTTTATGTGTGAGCAAGAGAGAGATTTGAGGCAACCCAGGGGCGGGGAAAGGTCACCCAAACCTCTCCCCTATGGGCCAGCCAGCGAGCGCATTGAAGCTCCGCCAAGCAGTAATTATTAATGAAGAGACCTGAGCAAATGGACAGGAAATGCAGAGGTATTGATTGGGCCGGTTGCCCTGCTCTAAGCCGTACAGACTGGCGCCAGCCTGGTGGCCTGTGGTTTCCCAGGCTGCTGTCTGTGGAGGGCATGGGGGGCGGCGCAGCTAAGGTGTGAAGCCAGGCCACCGCTGGCAGCTGTCCGTCTCACGCCGGCTACACCTGAAGGACAGAGTGTACAAAGAGGGAACAGGGAAGAAAAGTATGTCTCCTGTAAAAGAAATGCAGAATGTAATTATTTACAAGTTACTCAAAACTTGTATTTAACTTGAAACGGTACAAAGAAAACATAATAAATATATGAATGGAGATCATTTGAAAACTTTATCCTGGTTTTTATTTTACTTTTAAGATTTCCTTCCACTATTGGCCTTTATTCAATGTTTTAGACATTGCAAATGTTTCTTTTATGACGAAAAGAGAAAAAATTTGCAGAGGTTCTTTGATTCAGGAACTACAGGTAGTTTTGAGTCCAACAGAAAATGAACCAATTAACAGATTTCTTCATGTATGTGTCAGACCATGAATTTTTTATCGGATTTTTAAAGACATATTGAACACAAATAAGTGCATCAACGTTTAAGCTGATGTTTGCTGTGTTCAGTTTCTTAGTTTTGATGTAATTATTTAGATGAGAAAAAAAAAGTGATTTTTCAGTATTTTAGCCAATAACCTGCAAAAGTCAAAATCTCAAAGGCAATCATCTTTGGCCACTTGACTGCTGCATCTCTCCTCATTTTTCATTTAGTGTCTGCAACATATTTTATAAATGTTGGGACTTTGCTACATTGTACTTCCTTTTAACAACTCAGAAACAGAGATCAACAGTTGTTTTTTTTTTTGTTTTGTTTTTTTTACAAGTTTTAAGGGAAAGTAAGCACACAAAGTTTACTTCTAAAACACTTTTTAAAGTTTAAAAAACCCCAAAAGTGCTTCACGATGAAAATGCAGAAACAGAAATTAAGAACAAGAGAATAAGAATCTGCGTTAGCCAGAAATTTACACTGCGCATAATTTCTTATTTTTCCAAATAATGGGAGCTAGTATAGTATTACTGTTTCTTTAGATATGACTCAAACTGCTGGGTTCCAGTTGAAAGTAAAATGTTTCCCTATTTTTCCTTCTGAGAAAGAATTTCAGCAATCAAGTTCCTCCTCTTGTTTTAATCAACCTTTCTTAACAGCACCTTCAATGCTCTGTTCACATATCTGGAAGTTCGACCAAAGTGACCCAAAACTTTTGGGAGCACAAATATTAGGATGTAAAGTAATTAAAGTAATTGATAAGCACTCTCGTCTTGCAAAAAGAAAAGGAAAAGTTTGATTGAATCCTGATGATGGGAAAACTTCTAAGGTTTGTAGAAAGTGAATGTCAGAATTCCTGCAGACTGACAGGTGGAAGGTGCATGTGAGCATGATGGAGAAACGGAGGCGGATGACTGAAAAGAGGTTAGATAAGGAAGGTGGAGAGAAGCGTCTTAAAAACTAGCCTCCTGTTTGTCTCTCTGTTGTTCGTCCACATCCTTTTCTGGTTTGGCTTCGTGGGTACAGCGAGGTTCTCCTTGGGCCAGGGAAAGCCTCGGGCTCTTCATGAAATATTCATCCTCGCCGTGAGGAGACATGAGGAAAGTTATATGGAAAATTAAAAGGACCAAACAAGAAAAGAGGCTGGGACACAGTCAGAATGACAAATATAGTTACCAAACAAAACTTTTTTTGGTGAGTGAAGGCTGGTCATAGCTGTGAAACGGTTGCTCCCACTGGGAATAAAGCAAGTGTTGCAGAAGAGAGTTTAATGGGATGAGCTTCTTAAGCTTCATCTTCAGGAGAAAACAGTTCCTGCAGCGATAAAGCTGAATGTTTAATGTGAAGCAGAAACCGTAAGTGTTTGTTTTTTTTTATTCCTAGAAAACATTTTGCTACCAGCATTAATCTGCTAAAAATCTCCCATGAAGCTCAAACTTAGGCAAGAAAGAGAGAAAATGGAGGACTTTTTTCAGTTTTATATGGCAGGAACCAGACTCTGTTTGCTTTTCCAGTTTTAGAGTCTTGGGTATCAAGAGAGCAGGAGCTGGGAAAGCTCTGAGTTTACATCCAAAACATGAGGCGGGAACAGCGGCCCAAGTGTGGCTGGCTGGTCCCAGACGGTGAGCGGTGAAATTACAGCCGGGTCCGGCAGAGAGAGACTCGGTCAGCTCCGTCCGGCTGGTTCAATTACACACCCACAGACACACACACTCTCCTTCAGAAATCACCCAGTCTTTTAGACTTCAGTTAAGTATCATAAGGTCTGCTTTTCACCAATTTGAAGTTTCCCCCTGAAAAGATTGATTGTATATGGATGCCCTTTTAAGGAGGGGGATGTGAATTTTACTTTTTTGAGTTTTACATCATGGAATGATTTCATTACCTCATCAATTCCATACCTGGAGTGTTGCTTTGATTGATTCTTTCATGTTTGAGAAATCTCTGAATGTCCCATGGCAGCCATGCAGCTGAGTGGGGGAGCTGAGTGACTCCCCCACTCTGCTCCTCCAGACTAGCGACAGCAGAGTAATTCCCAAACATTTTAAAACTTTATCCTGGTTTTTATTTTATTTTTCAGATTTTCTTCCACTAGTGGCTCTTATTCAATGTTTTAGACAGAAATGTAACAGGCTGTGTTGTGATGACATGCTGGAGGTGGGGTGTCAGAAAGAGCAGGTGCTTCTTAAAGGCCAGTTGTCAATTGGCCTGTTCACATAGGCCAATTTCAAGACCTATGAGATAAATATGACTCTTTTAAGTAATATTTGGTGTATATGCAGTGTATTTATGACAACTGAAGGTAACACTATTACTTGATTGTGCTATAAAATAGCACTATGTGCTATAAATATTGCTGTAACTTATATAAATTCAAAGTTTTTCAAAAAGTTGTAAATGGTGATGGATCTCCTTTAGCACCTTCCTGTCACAATATTGGGCTTTTTTAGAAGAAGCAAATCGGATTGTATTTAATCCTCAATTTTTCTAAATATTAATTGCTGAGGAAACTTAATCACCTTTATGATTAGATGAAACAGCTGACTCATAATCAGTTTATTTCTTCATATTGTCTAAAAGGCTTTAACAACAAAAAAAGCCATTGACTCACATGTTAGCGTCAAAAGCAGTCAATGTTTAACTATAAGTTACTTTGTAAGTTTTGATTTCGAGTAAGTGATGAATTTAAACTGCTTTGGATATATTTTTTTTATTATTTATGTCACTTTGAAAAAAATATATCTAAAAAGGATACAAATCTTAATGTACTGAAACCCTGTAGCAAAAATATATGTTTCTTCTAACACTATCAATTTGGTGGTGATTTCTGTGTTTTCATCATGATCAAAATTGGTGATCATGAAAACACCTGAGACTGTAACTCCATTCAGAACCTCTGTTCAGGTGTTTAAGATTTGCTACTACATCTCACTTCCAATCTGGTTTTGGCTTTCCAACTGTTCAAATGTGGACCGTTTTTGATCAGTGCTTAAAATGACGTGTAACCTCTTCTTTTATTAATCCACAAAAGCAATAGCCCCCAGTCTTCTGACCCTATAAGGAATAAGTCTATATAAAATGACTGCTTGAGTACGAGTGTAAAAGGACGTTAGGATCTCCATTTGTCTTCCTCCGAATGGCCTATCAGTAAACACCTGCTAATATCATCACAGAGCAGACAGTGATGGATGAAAGTCATTCTGCTCAGATGGGAGCAGTACGGCTGATTGGCCTCTTCGACACCAATGAGCATATTGGCCAAAAATGACACTTTAACGAGCTCTTCCCTGCGTTAAGTGCTGCCCGCCGGCCCCTCATCCCTAGCCGCCGCCTGGCTGACCCTGGCCCATGCTCCCCCCCAAAACCCTCCCACATATCCATCCCCTCCCGAATGAAGGCTGCTCGCTTCATTGGCTGACAGATCAGACTGCCATGGAGACAGCTCATTAGTGGAATAATGAGAGCCACACGTTGTCTTGTTATATCATCTCTGTATCGACATATTTGTGGCTGGAGAAAGAACATGTACTGTGTGCATAAAGTAGATGATGATTAACACAGGATTATGGTTTAGGGAGGTCTTCTGGCTTCAGAGGGTTTGGTGCTCGGCTCCGGTCCTATTTAATGCATCGCAGTTCATTTGCATCGGCCAACTAATTGAATATTTGTTTAAGAAAGTTTCAGCTGCCATCAGCTTATGTTATTAATTATGGAATCAGTTTTCTTTCAGATTTAGACATTGTGCAGTGATTTATTTTCTGACAGAAGAGCTGCATCAAAATGATTCACAACCTCCAGGGGTGAAGCTTATATTACCGTTAATCCTTTTTCAGGATATCTTTATGTTTCTAAAGGGGTTCATGAATGATGGTGATGATTATCACTAGTTACAGAGACAGAAACAACTTTAGCACAGAAATACATTTTACACTTTTGAGCTGCAGAAATCTACTAGCAGTGTACTAATAAGACGATGAACGACAACATGTTGTTTCTGTCACCGAGCACTTGAGGGCGATGTTGTCCATCATCTGTTTTCTCTGTTATTCTGTGGAAAACGCTAACCTCTACCGTCTTGATTTAAAATGTAAGACTTTTAGTATTTCAAGTGTATGAAAAAATGTTTTGAAAATTAAACATAGCACGTGTAGTTTATTTTTTATCATTGTTTATATGTTTCATGTGTATTTTTCTGTCTGTGCATAGCCTTTAATTATAGCCTTTGTTTTCAAATAATGCTATGAATAGACTTTGTGGTGTTCAACCTAATGTTATTTTATCTTGTCATGAAGCTACAGTTATCAGGTATTACGGCTTGCAGTTATTATTATATAATATTGGTGAAATATTTGCTCTATGAATTATCATTGGTAACCAGAGAAATGACACTGGTGAAATTCTCTCTGTTTTTTATTCTTTAAGATGCCACTTTTATCAGGAGCTTTTTATTTTACATGGTCTTCTTACAGGCATAATTAAATATTTTTGTAACACTGAAAAGACATCTCTTTCACACCCACTTTCACTTCAAGATGGGAATTGTGACACTGAGGCCATCTGTCCCAAGATGAAAATCTGCAAGTGAAAAAGCACATCAGTTTTTAAACTACTACTCTCTTCCTTGTCGGCTGTTGCACTTTATTTTAATTTTTGAAACAACACCACATGTACTCATAGGCTCTGGCATGTCATGTACCTTCTCATGTAAATGTTCATGGTGAGCCACCATGGCCAAAAATACCGCAACCATTTTTTGATTCCACAACTGTGTGTAGGTCCATAGCATGTTGAAAGTCCAGCACCTTCACACCAACACACAGTTAAGAGTTCTTTATTACAATCTAATTCTTTATTTCTATTTTATTTAGTAGTAGGCTATTTCTCAAATTAATAAAAATACACTACACTAAAAAGCCATCTAAGACAATTGTTGAGGGTGTCCTAATTTTGTCCTAACAGTATCTCTAATTCATTTCAAAATATAAACTTATGTTGACAATTTAAATTGTTTATATACAAATAATAGTTTAAAAAGATACAACCCAGGAGTTGTATCTAATTAAATTTATATAAAAACAGATGAAAGCTGGGGATCTGGGGGGGGTGGGGTGGGAGACACGTGGTTTTTTTCCTTTTATATCTGCATTTTTATCCTTTAATTTAAAACTATTTCAAACATTTGAAAAATGAGTGGTGCTTCTAATAACTTGTGGAATTAGATGTTTATGGAAGAAACACTGAGTGATGCTGTAATCATAGTCAGAGATGCAGAATTTAAAGTTTACAAGTTCATCCTCTGAAGACCCAGTGCCTAATTCAGGTAAATCATTATTTCTTACATTTATTTTCTCCTCAATCAGTTCTCCTGATCTCCATATGGTATGTTGAAAAATTATGAGGTTTGAAAGGCACTAAAGTGTGATTTTGACATTTTCTGAAAAATACTTGTTAAAGTAAAAAAAAACTCTACCATTGTGTTCAATAAAGCTCAGCTCAATTTGAGTTTCTCAAGGAAAGAATTTCTGATTTATTAAATCACAAACCTTTTCTGTTAAAACCATTAGTTTGCCTATTAAGTTGTTGAAACTAAATACTAATCTCTCTCATTTTCTCATGATCTTTATTTATTACAGTTGTAACATTCCACCCCATGACTTCTTGCCAGCTGTGACTCTGGTTGATTTGTCAATAAATGTGTTTTTCAGTGATGACATGACAAGCCACAAAACAGTGGACTGTGAAGAAACTGAAACTTATTTTCTAGAATTTACTAGTAAATTTACAGAATTTAAATACAACCTTCATGGTTGTTGTCTAAAAGGCTTCAGTCATTACTTTAGTTAATGACTGAAGAGATGCTAAAAAGAGATGCTTTGAGGATGCTGCGGTTTTTGTTTTTCCAGAGTTCAGTTTACTTAAATTATTTTTATTTTTCAGAAAATAATCTCCTTGCACGTCTCTGTGATGTATTTTGTACTGCTAAAGTACAAAGTAAAAGCTTTTATCCTACCATTAAAACAGGCTAATTACATATATCTAGTATTTATGACTGCGTAAAATGAAGCTTCAGCTAATACGTTTTTCAAAGCCCTCCAAAATCCCTGAACTCATGAGCTTCGTCTCCGTGGGTTAGCGGAAGTGACACAGCAAGCGCGCGCCTCCTACCGTTACGTCACGTCACGCGACGCTGCCGAGAAGCCGAGCGAGAAAAGGAAAACAAAACAAAAACATCAACAACAACTCAACTATTACATTTTAAAAGGAAGCACCTGCAGCCCGCGGACATGTCCGGCGCTTTGCTAACCCTCCTCATGGATGACATGGAGTCGAAAAGGTTCGTTCCAACCGCCGGTCACGCGCGTTTTACCGTTAATTCACCACGACTCGTCCACGCTAACGTCACCGAGTCATTAACGGTCACAAAGCACAGGTGATGGGGCCCTATTTCGTCTCTCAGTGCAGGGAGCAAGTTTTTACCTCGTGTTTGGGATGGAAAGTGTCACATTCTGACTATTTTCTTGTGTTTTCGTGCTCAAACGGTCATGGGCGGAAGAATGAGGAAGTAGCTGGTTGGTGTAAATGAGAAGACAGCTGTGGATAACATGGACTCCAGAATCATCCTTAATTTTCTTAATGTGTGTTACAATAAAAATGTACATTATTCTGACTGGCAGAGGACGAAACTGTTATTGGTGTTGGTCATAGCTTGTACTAGATTATTTTTTTCGACATCTGACCACATGTATTGCAGAAGCAGCAGCAAAACATGTTTGTGTGGCGCAAACAGGATGCGCCAGTGTTTGCACCACACAGGATTCTTGGACGCTTTCCCACTAAGACTTTGCACTAGTCTGTTGCTGTCCATCATCGTCCCTCCTGCTGAATTTAGATCCTTTTTTCTTTGATAAAAAAGTACTTTTAAAACCCCTTTCTTGCCACAACCTGGCACTTGCTGCCAATCTTTAACTGAACCTGCGCTTTTGGCATAATTTTGTAGCATATCTTAAACATTTTCTTAAGTGCAACTTAGCCTTGCTTCCACAATGCTTTTTGCTTTCGTTTGCGATCAGAAATAGTTCCAAACAGCTGATTTTGACTTCCTTGTAAATACAGTAGAACAGGTTTGTCCAAAGTTGGTCCTCGAGGTCCGGTATCCTGCTTGCTTTAGTTCTCTCCCTGCAGGTAATAACAACCTTTTCAGCATGTCAATGTTCTTCTTTGGCATTCTACTGAGCCATCATTTGATCCAGGTACGTTAAACCAGGGAGAAAACTAAAACATGCAGGATGCCGGGCCTCGAGGACCTACTTTGGGTACCACTGCAGTAGAATATCTGGATATGCTTTGAGGTCTCCTCCCAGAGGAACATTCGTGGAAAACCTGAAAAGGAATGCATCCTGATTAGATAACTGAACCACGTCAAGTCTGAATAGTCACATATACATCTAAAACTTCAGTTTCCTTTCATGTCAAGCCATAATAATGCACTGTGTTTACTTTTGAGTTAACACAGGACAATTATATTAATCACTGATCTCAATATCAATAATTTTTCCATTGTGACAATGAAACTTATTTTATTTAAGATCTTTGCATCAAATTAATTTGCATCTAATCAATCTGCACAGCTAACTAAAATCAATGTGATGTCTTTTTTTTATTGAGACTGCATGCACAGTTTCCAAATGCAAAATGTATGACCCTACCAAACAATTAAGCCATGACTTTCTGCCTTAATTTTTGTATAGAGTTTCCTTTCTTTTTTACTGTCACGTCTAACTTTAAACACTTATTTAGAATATTTGGAGTCTGCACAAGTGTACACATTCATTTTCTTAATATTTTCTGCTGAAACGCTCATGTGATTGGTTTGGCTGGGTCACTTTATTCATGGTTGTTTTTTTTGTGACGCGTTTGGTTTTTCTAGGCCATGAATTCCTGTGAGGATGGAGGAAATTCAAATGAAGCAATGCTTGAGAAAGGTAAGTCACAAACATCCTTATCGGTGGTGTGGTGTGGCATAACTGCGTTAATTTATTCTAATCCTGGGATTATTTACAGAGCATCAGCACATTCAGGATGTTAAAAAGGAGAAAGAAGATTTTGCTGTTTGTGAACGAACTCAACCACATGAAGGAGGGTCTCCTGAAGTGTCAGAGGCCAATAAAAGGTCGTCCGCTGAGACACATCAGTCCACCAGTAAAAAGAGAGCCAGAGTCTGCTCTGAGGTAAAAAAAATAATCCTAGATTAAATTACTTAACCAACTTTTATTTTCTCATATTTCATCTTACAAAAGCTGTTAATCTTTTAAGGTGGTCCTTATCAATAGTTTTATAGGCTTTAGTGGTCTTTCATTGTTTTGTTGTTGTTTTTTTTAACTTTGACTCTTTTTTTCAAATTCATTTAAAATTTTCCTTCAAACAACCATATATTATAAGTATTTATCTGTAACCAACAAATCAAACCAAGTAAGCAAAGAAATAGTTTAGAACGAGAAGAGATCCATCATAATTGAAGTCTAAATCTGGGATTACCACAAACTAACCTACAGAAGATTAAGAATACATGAAAAGGATGTAATTAAATGCCATATGCTAACCATACATTTGTAATTTGCCTAAAGAAGCATTTTTCCAAACCATTGGAGACAACAAGAAAGACTGCCTGTTTGGAATGAAATGCAAAAATGAAAAAAACAACATACTGTGGTGAAACGTACTTTATCTGTATAGATCAATGTGCTTATCTTCTTTTTGCTTTTGTGTTTGGTGGGCATTTATTTGAAAGGTGTTTGTTCTTTGTAGGTGAGGAAGTGTCTGACAGATGAGAGCCACAGGCATGAGCCTCTTTGCCTCACCATGGCTGGAGAAAAGGCCCACTGTATCCAGGAGAGATCAAGGCTTTCCTACAGAAAGCCTCTTTTCAGCATCTCTCACAGGATTTCAGACAAGAGAAACCCACCAAGTCTGGATCAGCAGGCTAACCACGGCGGCTTGAGTCAGCTCAGCTTCAGCAGCATCCTTTCACAGAAGCTCCAAAGTCCAGAAATAAACGGCCCAGGTGACATCCTCACCGCCACAGAGTCCTTGGGTCAGACGTCAGCAACAGAGTCAAACCTTTACCCACTGATTGAGAAAATGTTTTTCATCCTCAATACCCTGAACTCCAGCATGACTCAGCTGCACAGTAAAGTGGACTTGCTAACGCTGGAAGTCATGCGTATAAAGAAGCAGATCAAGCCTGCTGAGAGGATGGCAGACTTCCAGCCTCCTCCTGAATATCTCCTAACGAATGATGAACTCAATCAGCTGATGGAGCACACCTCCAGCGCCGGAGAGCTCAGCTGCCAGCTGCTTGTCCACCTTTTCCCAGAACTGTTCAAAGCCAAGGAGTGCCCCCATGACTGCATGGCAAGCAAGAGAACGCTGGAATCTCTGCACCTGCAGCTGATCCGGAACTACGTGGAGGTTTGTTATCCCTCGGTGAAAAACAACAGTGTCTGGCAGGAGGAGTGCCTCCTTCAGATCAATGACTTTTTTAATCGCTTCTGGGCACAGAGGGACATGGAAAGCGCTCGGCTCATCAAGAAGCAGGCGGTCACTGGTGATGAGATGAAAGTGGAGTTTCCTCAGACATATCGCTTCATTAATGAACAGGGTCAGGAGGAGGATGTATCCCTGGATAATCAGCAAGGTAGCCTGCCAGTGTCCGATGATGGGTTAAATACTCAAGCTGCAGAAGAGCAGGACGACTTCTCCTCGCCGGAAGATTTTGTGATTTTCCTCATGCATCGTCTCTTCCCAGAGCTTTTTGAAGAGGGAAAAATTCCCGAAGTCTCCAGCAGTTACAGTAATGTGGGCCAGCTCATTCTGGACTCCGACAAGATGGAGATCCTGAGGAAGTACATGGAAGCAAATTTTCCTGACATCCCTGAGGACAGCTGGCTTCAGTTGTGCATCCAGCATATGGAGGACACACTGGAAGGGCCACACAGCAATGGGAATGGGAGTGAATCTGACAACATCAACTACGATGGCTATGACCTGGCCGGCTTTCAGGAAGACCTTCCTGTCATCGGGGCTCCAGAAGCCGGTGAATTTGATAGACCTTATCGCAAGTCCAAGAAGTCGCTGCTCGCAACCGTGGATTTTGAAAATCTGAAGATTCCTCCACCTGACTTCAGCATTCCCCAGGAGTACATCTTATCTAGAGAGCAGCTGAAAAGCAACTATGAATGTAGCTTGTCCATTGGCAACTTTGCCTCACGCCTGCTGGTGCTCATGTTTCCCGAGCTCTTCACCCATGAGAATACTAGAAAGCAGTACAACTGCAGTGGTTCTCTTGGGAAAAAGCAGCTCGATCCTGTGCGTGTGAATCTGATCCGACATTATGTGCAGCTGGTCTACCCTCGAGCCAGGAACGACAGAGTGTGGATGCTTGAATTTGTGGGCAAATTGGATGAGAGGTGCAGGAGGCGGGACACGGAGCAGAGAAGATCTTACCTGCAACAGCGCAAAGTTGGTGGCCAAGAGCTAGAGCAGGAATTTCTCTGCCACATCAACCACATCACTCCAGACACTAGAGAGGATTCAGACATTCCCTCTTTACCTCCCGAGAAAAGCAGCAAAGACTTCTGTAAGATCCCCCTCGACAAACTGACCATTTCCCAACCGGACTTCCCCGTACCTTCCGCCTACCTATTATCGGACTCTGAGGTGCGGGAGGTCGTCCAGCAGAGCCTTTCTGTTGGGAACTTTGCCGCACGGTTGCTGGTGCGGCTCTTCCCGGAGCTGTTCACTCCGGAGAACCTACGACTCCAGTACAACCACTCGGGCGCCTGCAACAAGAAGCAGCTGGACCCGGTCCGGTTGAGGTTGATCCGTCATTACGTGGAAGCGGTGTACCCCGTGGAGAAGATGGAGGAGGTGTGGCACTATGAATGTGTGCCAAGCATTGACGAACGCTGCCGGCGGCCGAACCGCAAGAAGTGTGACATTCTTAAAAAGGCCAAGAGGTCAAACACTGTGTCATAGTTACAGTACTTTACAGTTAGTCAACACGCATATAAGCTGAAACAACATTCTTAAGCTCATGTTTTATCTTTTGCCTCCAGCAGCAGATGTTTCAGACTTTATTTTCTAATGTATTAAAAATGTTAAACTGTTCTTGTTTATACGTCAGAGCTGTCATAGCTTGTCTAACACATTTCTTTCATAAATCTAGCCTTAAAACCACATTATAACCACAATAGTAGCTACAATTAAGAGTCACAATTTCTCTATTAGCAGTAATTACTGATGTAGCATCGTGCCACCAGAGTTTTAATAATAAAGTACTTACAGATGGGCCTATGAGTATTTGCACAAGAACATTTTTAAGAATTTCTTTCTGTACATCACAAAAATGGGTTTAAAATTAAGTAACTGGGTGAGATTCAAGGGATTTACAAATGAATAACATAAAATTGAATTGTGCTAATTCATAAACCAGATTGTTCATTACACCTTGATAGTAGTTAGTTCGACCCTATTTTGCCTTCAGAACTGCCTTAACTCAATGTGGCATAGACGCAAGAAGGTGCCACAGACAACAATCCTTTGGGATTTTGGATCATATTTTCCTAATAGGACCATGCAGTTGTGCATTTTTCAGCTCCACATCCCATTAGAAATTGCATTCCAAAGATTCCCTGTCTGCTTGATTATAGGTGCCTGTGGAGGCGACTGGGGTGCAGTAAATGCATCATGTTCAAGAAACCAGTTTGAGAATTTGAGCTTCGTGACATTGTGTTTCATCCTGCTGGTAGTAGCCATCAGTAGATGGGTACACTGTCATAAATAGATGGGAAAAGTCAGCAACAATACTAAAGGTACTAAGTCACCAAATTTGTGCCAAGAAAACATCCTCCATGCCATCATACCATTGCCACTTATCTGAACCACTTATGACAGCCAGGAAGGATCCGTGCTGTTTTTTTGTTTATTCTGACCCACCATCCAAATGTCTCAGCCTAAACTAGTGGTTTCAAACTGCTGTCCTCGAGGGAAAGAGTCCTGCACCTTTTAAATGTGTCCCTTGTCCTTCATACTTCAATTAAATTCTGAAACTGCCTCACTAGCATGCAGTGAAGCTCTACAGAGCTCTGCTAATGAGTTTATATTGGAGCCAGGTTTGCTGAAGCAGAGAGACATCTAAACGTTGCAGGACTCTGGCCTTTGAGGAATGCAGTTTGAGACTGCTGGTGTAAACCAAGTCTCGTTTGACACGGTCAATTTTTTTCAAACTGTTTTGTCCAATTTTAGCAAGTCTGTGTGAATTGTGTCCTCAGTTCCCTGTTCAGAGATGCTGTTCTGCATACCTCAGCTGTAACTATTGGTCATTTGAGCTACTGTTGCCTTTCTTATTATCTTGAACCAGCCTGGTAATGACATTTTTATCCACATAACATTCACACACTCAACCATGTGACTTTTAAAGTCACTTACATCCCCATTCTGACGTTCAGTTTAACTTGCTATTTGTGTTCAGATGAGGTGAGGTTAGAATCTGGAAGAGGTGTACTTATTTAAGTGGCTAGTTAGTGTAAATTGTAACCTTAAACGTGACCCCTCAAGTTTCTAGTATTTGGCATTGTGTTTCTAAAATGCAGTCCAAACTAATTGCTAAATGATCAATCTTGAAACAATTTGTGGTCGTGTACAGAAGCAAAGCTCCTGAGTTTTGTCCTTGTCTAAATATTGATGGGCATATGACTGTACATTAAGCCTTCTTATAGAAGTGTATGTTATACTGATAATTTAACATGACAACGGGTCATGATAACCTATTTCTAATAAACACAGTTTTAAAAAGCAGTTGGGGTGTTTTACTTACTACTGCTGTTGTGATATAACCAAATATTTAAATTTGGGCCTGTTCTGACAGTGGATATACCTGGAAAACCTCCACAGGGAAGCATACAGATCAGATGTATTGGATCAACTCCTTCTACACAACAGACCAGAGCAACACTCCCCTAATCATACAAAACCCTGATCAGTGTATACATGATTTGCAGAAATGTACTCTAAACACCTCTATAAAAGAGAAGAATAAGTTTTACACATTTAAAATGCACATTTATTGGCAAATGATATAAGGGGGAGGGAAGTAAATAAAACTTTTCTTTTACACCACTGATCACTGGAGAGCAAGTACCTTGAGGTAAATTTATAATCCCACTCATGTGAGCACTTTTATCCCTTTTGTTTCAGATTCATTACAAGTTCATGGTTTGAAGGCTTCATCCTTGGCAAGTTCAAGGCTTTTCCACCTCCTTATGGAAACTTTGTATTTATCGCCATCATTAGATTCACCTAAAACCTTTCTGAGAATGACTCTCATCAGAGTGACGGTGTTGGCTTCGCTGTTCTCTGCCAGCACGAGGTCCAAGATGTCCCCAACTTTAACCTGAATAAACAAGAGAGTTTAATTTTTGCAAGAGCCCAGAGGATCAGGGGAAAGCATTATTCAACAGGTAGTGACACATACCGTTTTACTTTTCTTGATTAGTTTCTGTCCATTTAGTCGGAGCTTGTTGCTGTAGAACGCATCCTCGATTTTGCTATTGTGAGAAGAAAAAAAGTTAGTCTCCCTGTTACAGTTTGTGTCCTGAAAAATAATCTGCCCAGTTAAATGCTTGGCTTTTTGTCACATGTTTCTGATAAAACACACCTTAATATCAATTATAAAGGGAAAATTCTTCAAACCAACTTGGCTAAATGTGAAAACGTTTGCCCCCTACTCTCAATCACTGGCCATGAGGTTTTTTTTAAATAACTCTGGAGGAGATTGACTGTTGCTATTACGTGTTTTTTACATCTGGTGTAACACAACACATACCTAATGAGACAGAAGTCTTGGGGATCATCAAATATGAGCTAAACATTAACTATTTACGCTTGCAGTGCTTAAAATGTTGCTCTAGGTTGCTGAATGAGCTGTTGAGGTGCTCTTGCAGTAATGTTGGTAGACAACACTGACCAGTCAATGAAGCAAAGTCAATGACTGTTTCTTATTCTCTGTCAAAACCTGTAAATCAATGTGTTGAGGTCTTTTATCCTGCTTCATGTTGTCAGACTGGTTGTTTTTAGGTACCTTCTTGATTCTACAAGTCAGGTAGTAATCAGACCTAATAAACTACAAAAATGTGGTTAATCACATGGGGCAGTTACAGTTTTCACATATGAGCAAGTTGGTTTAGATCTTTTCCTATTTAACTAGATCATCAATTGAAAACTTTATTTGTGTTTACAAAGATTTTCTGAAAATTATCTCATTTAAAATTTGTTTTCTCATTTGAAACATTTGAGTGAAAACGGGGAACAAAGGAAAGTGGAATGAGGTTTACCGCACTGCAAACTTGGAAATGTTTATCAGATATGCAAAATTAAGTCCGACACCTAAATCTTCTGACTTACTTGCGTGCTAAATCCAAACCAGCCTTTAACACAACGTCATAGCGGAAAGATGGTACATATTTCTCCATATCTTTATAATCTTTAGGTAAATTAGGATCTTCATCTTCATAATCGCTCTCCTCAGGGTCATTTTCATCCTCTGAATCATCTTCCTGTTCCTGGGCTGCACGTGAAGGAGCTTTCTTCTTGCTTTTAAATCGCAGATGGTACAAAGACCAGGTCTTGAGGGCAGGGCGGTGACCACCAAGTGCAGAGAAAGTCGAGCAGCCCCACAGCTGCCGAGTATGAATGGTTCTGGGGCACCACTCAGTCCTCCTAGGTCCATAACCAGCTGCTAGCAGGTGGCGAGGGTTCAACCGTCCGAACTGCCTCATAGCGAGTACCTGCAGCACCAGGCTTCGCATGCTGGAGCTCCAACCTGTCACTATAAAAAAAAAAAAGCAAGATCAGAAAAGCTCTCAGCGTGATATTCAATATTTCCACTGCCTAGGTTGCTGATCTGGTCTTGAACTGCTTACTTTCCTCTTTGAGCATTGATTTTTCATTAAGCTTGTTTTTGTAGCCTACTTTGACTTTCTGTCCAGATCGGGATTCAGTCTCAACGTTTTTAAACATTTTGTCAGACGTTTGGGACCACTAAGCTTTAGCCAATCCATTATAGTCCACAAATCAAATGTTATTGGACCTTCTCAGGCTCAAACTCAAAGACAGAAATGAAATAGCCCTCAAACCAAAAAAAAAAGCAGCTCCATAAAATGTACTCTCTTGAGCCTAATTTTCTTCTGGCTGTTATTGCACATGTTTATGTGGTAGTTGGTACTTTTTTTATTATTATTTTAAAGTATATATTTATTTTGTGTTTTGATGATTAAATTGCGGGAGTATTCCTTTACAGCTCAATAAACTGTTACCTCGGCAACTCAACATCAGTTAGGTAAAAGACAACCTTCAGTCATAAGTTATTATCTTGACCTCACAGGCAGGTCGATGAGTTTTTATAAGAACATAATCAGCCCGTAAACATGTTCATGTTTCACTTCAGCAACATTCATGTGAAATAATTCTGAAAATAAGTAACGAAAGGTCTACGTTTAGCAGTTCTTCAAAAAATAAAAGTCTTGCAAATTTCCATCAAGGTTTGTGTCACTTATGTCAAAGATTCTTACAAATATTCCTCAACCAATTACGTAGAACAGTTGCAATAATTATTTTAAATAAATATAAAAAAATGCTTAAACGAGGATGTCTGAAGATGATTCACTTATTTTGAAATGTTACCGGAAGTTTCCTCTTAGTGAGCAATCCGTCAAAAATAACAAACCTAAAATGATTTGAATTGCTGCGTTTTCTGACCCCGTCTAAAGCCCGTGTAGTTTTGTCCAAATGTTTCATACTCAGTTGCATATTAAGTAAGTGGTTTTATGCGGAAGTAGGTGCTATTAGCTTAGCGTGTTTTTTCACTCGGGGCGCTCGTAGGTTACACGCGTAACAACCCCGGAGCTTTTAGAATGAAAACAACAATTTAACAGCATTTTTTAAAAGAAGCTGAAACTGTATTGTGTTAAACACTCACCCAAGGAATAACCTTTCATTGCTCTGCACTTCGTCTGTCTTTCCGAGTCTGGTATTTGTAGCAGCAGTTATAAATCTACTGCCATCTATCGCTTGGGCTTGAAATTACAGCATTGCCTTTTCACCAAACAGACACCTCATGCTATCAAAACAACCTCGTTTTCTCTCAGAAGCAGTAAAATATTCCAACTCCTGCATAAATTATGAAATGGCGATAAAAATATGTCATATGCATCCATACTCCACTATGTAGGTTGAATCTCCTACTGTCAAATGCTTACAAGCACTCATTACAGGCCTGGATGTCATATTAATTTTAGTTTTCCAATTGTCTATTTGAACAGTCAACCAGTTGGGAAGACTACATAACATTCAATTACAATAAATGTTAAAAGCAGTACAGCTTTGTTCCATTGCTCTTGAACAGCGGTACAAAACATGAATCGGTTGATTTAAGACTAAATTGAAGAAATTGAAATACTACCATTACTTTTTTGTTCAATATTCACTCAATTACTTTATGTCTCTTTATGTATGAAACCAGAAAGCTACAGTGGTACTGGGTTTAAAAGCCTCATCTTGTCATTTTTTTTTCTTATTGTGATCAAACAGCTTGATTTTTGTATATACTGACCACAAAACAATTTCTCAAAAAGTATTTTTGGCTTGTTAGTATAGACAGCTTTTTTTCTCCAAGTCCTTCTAAAATGTGTTGATTTCCAGCCCATGCATATAAAACTGGGTTCACTTCCGTGACACTGCTGTTCCAGCAGTTTCCAGTTGATGGCAGATTTGAGCTTTGATTGTTCCTGAGGATTTCCTCTGCTTTCTAACCAGGTCCTTAGAAGAATTGGTTAATCCAGTGAGTGGTGTCAAATAAGTCTTTTAGCGGCCAACAAGAAACTACCAGCTGTTGTCAATATAATTTTTCTTAAAATGTGATTCATGCAACCATTACCATCTGCAGGATTTTAAATTTTTTTGGTTTTATGTTTATCATCGGTCCCAGACCCTTAATAAAAACACCAGCAACATTTTTATCCACACAACAGGAGAGACCCAGACATTTATTGCATTTTTAATTTTTCCAGCATATTTCAAATTTCAATACATGTTGTCAAGAGTAATCTTGTTATTAATACAACCCATTTTATAATATTAACAATGCCAATTTAAAATATTTATTTTGCTTAGTGTAAATAATTTACATCAACATTCAGCTCCACTATGGGTTATAATGTCTAGTTGTCTCATGTGCATAATACTGATGTCACTACGTTGAAACCAATGAAAGAACAAGATGTCATGTCCTAGAATGCATACAATACCTTTCTGTAAGATGCTTTGAAAAGTCCTTATTGTAATATTGGTTTATTTTTGCATGTCTTAATGTAAGTGCATTGATGTTTTTGCATAAACAGTCTGTAAAACCCACGGAAAAGACATTCCAGAAAAATTAAACGGCATAAGTCAAAGTCTTCTTCAGAACTGTAATAGTCCTTTTTTGAGTTCTCCTGTCACATTAGAGTGTAAAAATTCCCATTTCACAGGTTGAAATGAAGCATCATTCATTTACAATGGACATACAATTAATGATGCTGGTGGTATACATTCATGAATGTTTTATGGTTGTTAACACAGTGTCTCAGGAGTAGGAAAACATGCAAAGTAAGACATGGCTTCCATCTTTCCACTCCATGTTTAAATTTGTTGGTTCACAGATAACACCCATCTGTTCAAATGTTCTAAAGGTCTTTTTTTGTCCATCTGATTGGTTTGTAGCACAAGTTGTCAGCTTCTGTCGTGGCAGTAGGCAGCAGAAGTTATATATAAGACAAAAATATTCAGACAATGCATGTTTTTGTTTGAACATGGGTGATCATGAAGGTAGAGGTGGAATCTGTGTGATTGGATTTAGCTGCTCAATAACAAAATGCTCTTCAGTTCTAAGGTTTAACATGAGATTTAATTTCAAAATGATCTAGTGGTCATTACTGGATTCTAGATTACTGGGTGAAACGGTGATGATTTGGGGTCTAAAGAAAACGGCACTGTATCTACAAATCCCAATGACCTGAAGCTGCATCATCAAGAAGAGTTGGCTAAATTTCCTCAACAATATTAAAGTTGATTAAAAAATTTTGAAACTGTTGGTTCATGTTAAATTCTGCCACACAAGTTTTTCTTTTGTGACAGAAAAGAAAAACTTTTCTGCCAACAAGAAATATGTTGTGTGTTTTTGTACTCCTGAGGTTATATTAAAATAACCTTATAATCTTGTAAAGACCAGACCATTTTAATGTATGTAAAACATTAGAACTGAAAGAGGTTGTACACTCCTTCTACCATCATTACATCCCTCAGATGCTGCTAAGCAGCACCAACAACAAAATACCACAAATAATTGTGATATCCCGTTAGGTAGATACATCAGTCTGTGTAATGTTAAACTGAACAACTAATGTGTGTCTTTTCTACAAAACAGAAGCGAAAATGAAACTTCAGTCTATTGTCTGTTGATGTAAAAGGCTTCCTGGAAAACCAAGAATGTTGATGTACAAAATGACTTACAGCACTTTAGAAGAATGAGAAACACTTTATGACCAAGTGATAAACTGTCCTGATGATTTTGGAGCTCTTTGTATTGATCGGTGTATCTGTGATGAGCAGAAACATTCTGTTTAGCGATTCTCCTCGTTTCGTGTTATCGCTGTTATTGCTGTAATCACAAGTCTGCTGATATCCGCCCTGACTTTATCCATCTCATTACTTCAGGAGCATTTGCTTTGCTGCAAAATTGTGAGGAAACAGGAGAGATATTATCCCAACCACCTTATGAGGTAACTGAAGCTTCAGGTTTCGGATGGTCTGTTCAGATGTCCAAAAGTATGGCGATGGTGTGCAGTGTAACAGTCTTTGTCTCCTTGGTTGTCCCTGGAAGTTGAGCTGATTTTGTTTTCCTCTTTCTTCTGCACCAGTGAACCACTCTTATTGCTTAGGTGGTTCACAAAGTCAAAACTCAGGCAGTCGTTTCTGATATTATCGTTGTTTCTGGCTTGTTTTTTCTCTGTGTTTCTGGTATTGATAGTGAATGCATGCTACAGAGGTGTCACTGCTTTTTGCAGTGGTTGGGTGATCATAAAGAAGTCTCCACGCAGGAGCCATTTCTGTGGAAAGATCTGTGGTTGTGGCAGGTCTCACTGCAGTGGACGATGAGCACAGGGTAGCACAGGGCGTCATCATAGTGTGGGGGCTCCTCTTCGTCAGTGGCGAGCCGTTCTGACAGGCAGCGGGTGTTTTCGCTGGGACTCTCCTGGTCGTCCAAGCTGCCGCTCCTCCAGAAGCAACTTCTTTGGGAGCCATAACGGCGAGCCAGGGAGAAGCGGCTGCCGCTGAAGGGGATGCGGGAGCTTGCACCGGTGCAGATGCTGAGGGCGCTCCTGGAGAACACAGAGGAGCAACTGATGGCCCGGTGGCAGCGCTCACAGTTCTGACGGATCCCACTGAAGCTGTTGGGACACTGGGCCAGATCCATCAGACCGGCCTCTGAGTAACTGGGAACCAGCTGCTGGTTTGAGCGAATGTGCCACTCCAACTCGGTGCTGTCAATGGTGTTGACGCGAGGGATGCGGCGCCAATATGGCCGATCGTCACACGGGGTCACTGGAAGGTAATCTTGTCCAAAAAGCTTTTCTACACGATAATGGACATATGCAGTGCGGTATTCAGTGAAGACTCTGAGAGGCCAGGAGAAAGTGAGGAAAGACGCAGCCCAGAATACATACTGGGACAGATACCAGGGATGGTGCTCTGGGTCGGCCAGCACCATGACATACTCCTTCAGGTCGATGTTTTTCAGGTGCATACCCTCTCTGGCTTCCATGTAGTCATCCAGGCCCTCATTGTCGGTGAAAAACCTGGCTCTCTGTGTCAGGTATGAGTTTTCAGACTCCACATTAGCAAAGCTAAAGCACTTGGTGAACCGCATCTTTGTCAGAGGAGACTTCTCCAGGCCCAGAAGCTGTTTGGAAACATCTTTGACTCCACAGTGACCATGGTCAAATTCAGCCTCGGCTACGTGGGTGTTGACGCGCTCATGGTACACTTGGGTGCTGGTATAAGCATCTCCGTTTCGATAGCGTGTGACCTGTCGTGTTCGGCGCACGTAGTGGTAGCTGATGGCTTTCCACCAGATGCAGGGCTTCGCCTGCTGCATTCTCTGGATGCGCTCATAGATGCCCTCCACATCCACTTTGTGCTGCAGCTCGTTCTTCACGTGGCAGTGCCAGCACTCCACGAGGTACACCAGGTAGAGCATGCCCAGCAGTGCCAGAGGGATGTAGATGTATCCGTCAGAGCAGGGGCTGTCATGGTACATCATGGATTTCCCTTTGAAGGCGCTGTCAAAGGTGAGCCGGGTCACCTTGGTGACGTGGCACCAGACCATAGCCCCCATGCAGCCATACATGAGGACAGACAGAAGGAGGCATTTCCAAAAGCTCTCCCGACATAAGGACTTGCTCAGAGATTGCTTGAGGGGTCTTTGCTGTGAAAAACAAATGAAAAAGAGCCTCAGTTGTAGCAACATGAAAAACAATAATTCTGAATTGCTTTCTTGCAAAAGGAACAACTTTAGATATATTTTAAATGTGTGTATGATTTAATCTTATTGGTCTCTTTTTTAGGAACACCTGTTCAATTGCATGCTGGGGTCTTCATGCACAACTATCTCTGATTTAACGAGAATGGTCATCTGGATGAAACAGCCCTGTTTGACAGACACCAGAGGACAATGGACTGAGTGGTTTGAGAAAATAGTAGCCCAAATAACGACTCATTATAAGACAGGTACGTAGCACTGCCTCTTCTGAACGCACAACACATCTTACCTCAAGCAGATGGGCCACCCCAGCTAAAAACTAAGAACCGGAAAATAATAACATGTAAAAAATGTTGTCTGGATGAATGAGTCTCAATGTCAACCGCAACATTCAGAGAGTTATCAAGTAATTGTATGGGAGAACCTTTAATATTAATTGAGCATCATTTAAGCACTGAGTATGAGTATTGATGCTGACCAGGGTAACTGCTTTCTAACCACAGTACATTGTCAAAAAAACATTTCAGCAGGAAGTCATTTTATGACATATCTTTCTGCATAAATTACTTTTGTATGAGTATTTGGTAAATTGTTTCTGTTGCATTTTATTGTGGTTTTTCTCTCATATTTTGTTTTTTGGTTCTTTGCTGATATTTTCATTTGCTTTTCATTCCCTTCACACATGGTTTCAGTTTACTAGTTACTATAACGTGTTTTAATATTCTATCTCACAGTCCTGGTGTCCTGCAGGTTTTAGGTATACATCTGCATTGCTGTGATCAAATGAATTACTCATCACCAAGCATCTTGCCGTCTTGTTCATGAGTGATGGCGAGAAGAAACAGGAAATTGATAGAGGGATTGAGACTTTGTCTCCAGTAATGAAGGTGTTACTCCAATCTGTCATGGTGGCAAAAAGAGGCTGAGCTAAAAACCAAAGCCATTCATTTTCTGGTTTATCTGCAGATCTTGGAATAAAAAGCCTGAAATGAGCTTCCTCTGTAGGATGGCTGGGCTCTGCCTTGTTAAGGTAGGTAAGAATAAGATAAGGTAAGGAGCTCAGAGAATCTGGATCAAAAAGAGTCAGCTGAGGTTGTTTGGGGATCTGTTCAAGATGAGCCTTAGGACCTCCTTTTTCTGAAAGATATCACTGAGAAGAGACTCCTGGCAGAACCAAAGTCATGTAGTTCCTCTGGCTTGAACGGATGGTCAGGAATTTAAAGCAGGTCTGTTTTAGCAGGTAAATCATTCAGAGCAGTGAATCTGGTTTGCTAAGTTTCAGTTCATCAGCAAATTGTCTTTCAAAACAAAATCTTCTTGTAATCCATAAAAGGGTCTCAATCAATAGTTTTATATGTTACAGACTGTTTGTTCTTATTCATTTTATGGAATCCCAAAATACAGAAAACAGGATTGGATTCCCCAAAAGCTTTTAGCTCAACCAGATCAACTTAACAATGACGAATCACTCATATTTTTTTCCCATTTATAAAGTTAAGCTGTAAACAAAGGGCAATCTGGAAGAAAATGTGATGAAAGCCACAAAAGACTTGAAAATGGTCTGGAGTTTCACCTTCCAAAAGGACAACAACACTTATCAATTAACCAGAGCTGCAACTAAATGGTTTAAATCAAAGAATATTCACATGTTAGAATGGTCCAATCAAAGTCCAGGCTTAAATCCAGATGAGAAGGTGCTGCAAGAGCTGAAAATAACTTTTTGCAGTCTCTCCATCCAACCTAACTTAGCTTAAGTTATTTTACAAAATGAAAAAGATGTCATAAATGTTCTGTCTTGGACATGGAAAGCTGATCAAGTCATAAAACAAAACACTTTGGCTGGTATTGCAGGACCAGGTGGTGCTTTGTTTCCATCACATAAAGTCAAAAATACATGGAAGATTGAGGCTATAGCATTAAAAATATGAAAAAGTTCAAGGGCTTTCATTACTTTTTCATGGCATTTGTGCTTTCCAATAACACCAGCATCCTGCAAATAACAAATGGAAAATGTGAAATTCCTGTAGATTTAGCATTCTTTACACGGATGTAGCATCGCTGTCTCATACTGTAGCAGTTTTGTCAGAAACTGCAGGCCCACTACAGTTCCTAAAGGTGACTGACAGGTAAGAATGCTACCTGAAAACCTAAACTCGTTTTCACTGAAATTTACAGTAGCATAGCACGCCGATATAATGGAAAAATCTCCACATGGAAGACCATGTGGCCTGGATCCATCTTCAGCATGGGCACATTGCATATGCGATAAAAACCCTGAGAACCCCATTAAGAACAGACTCTCACCTCCTCCCTGGTGTCCTCCTCGTAGACGGTGGTGGTGCTGCTTTCACTGGCTGTCGCAGCCGAGGCTGGGGGAGACATGGTGATAACAATGCAAGGCGTGGAGTGGGGATCAAGGAGGGATTTCACTGCCTTTTATCTGCCTCTGCAGCGGCTCTCATCCCACACGAGCCGCTGCGTTGGACCCGCGATCATCCGGGGACGTTTCCGAGAGGAGAGTCCAAAACAACAGCGTTCCTGTGGAGGCAGAGAGAAGGAGGAGGAGGAGGAGGCGGCGGTGTTGGTGCAGCATCCTGCCGGTGCCCTGCCTCAGCTGTCAGTGCCGCAGTGACATGATGGGAGATGATGCCGGATTAGCTGGTCGTCATTACGAACGGATGGTGCCCTGCCCCTCGGGGCCCGCTCTGGATCCACCGTGCAGCGGGTGGGACGGGGCGTGGGTCCGCCGTCCACGGTGCTGGCTGCCTAACTGAGGCAGGTGGGACTTTGTTGCATAAATCCGCGACTTAAAGGGAAAGTCCAACCTAATGCTAACGGATCCACTTTGGCTTAGGTCTGTCTCAATGAATAGAATATACTAGAACAATATTTATTGAACAATATCAGTTGTTCAATAAAAAAAATTAATAAATAAAACTCCCATATTAAATAGATTTACTACACAAACTAATATATCTCAAGCGTTTATTTCTGTATGTGTGTGTGTGTGGGGGTGGGCGTGTGTGTGTGTGTGTGTGTGTGTGTGTGTGTGTGTGTGTGTGTGTGTGTGTGTGTGTGTGTGTGTGTGTGTGTGTGCGTGTGTGTGTGTGTGTGTGTGTGTGTGATTACGGCTGACATTTAATGAAACAAGAAAAAAATTGTTTTTCAGAACATCAACCTTGAATGTAACCTATATTTAAACTTATAGTGTAATATGATGACAAAGACCCATTTTTAAAAAGGACAAAAATGCTGACATGACTTGTCTAGATTTTTCTGGGAGACATCCTGGGTAAGCCATAAAAGGTTATTTCTGATCACAGAGTGCTGTGTTGGAAAATTGAGTGGAAGGAAAAATGTGGTTTTAAATAACCCTGTTCCACACGAGCAACAGGGGTAGCTTGATGCAGAGCACTTTCATTTTGTGGTTTGTTACAATTGGTTTACTCTCTTTCTTAACTGTGATCTGAAGTTATGTATTGGTTAAGATTCAGATTGTGATCTTTAGTGTTTATTATTATTTTTATTATTATTATTATTATTATTATTATTATTATTATTATTATTATTGTTATTATTGTTATTATTATTATTGGTGTCTATTAGTCATTTTGTTGTAATAGTCTCAGTTCCCAAACCCAGAACAAAACCCAGAACAACCCAGAACATTTTTTGCTGCAAGGCAACACTATCAGCTGTGCAGTAGTGCAGCCCATGGCACAGTGTCAAGCCTAACGGTAGGTTTTCTTTCACTCTTCATTGGATTTGTTCTGCTGAACCCTCTGAATTCAGCATAGGGATGCTGCAACTACAATTTCAGCCAAAGAGGAGCCAACTATTGGCTGAGAAAATATGATAAAAATGTACTTCACACTTGTCTGATTTGTTTTTAATTGAAAGCCATGCATAATTTCCCTTCCACTGCACTGTGATGCTCTATAAAGTCTCAGTAAAATACACTGATTGTTTTGGTTGTAACATCAAAAAATGTGAAAAATACCAAAAGGTGTAAGAGTGTTTGCACTGTGCTTTAAATGATTTGTTATTTTTGGAGCTTTATCTACAGAAACAAGTTGTTGCTCTGTTCTGTCAAGAGGAGAAACGGTCATCAGCTCCAGCCGTCATTGTATCTGCAGATGCATGGATGAAAAGTAATGGCTGCAATTATTAGATACTTTTCATATCAAGCATAAAATAAATAAAACGTTAAATGTGATAGTTGCAAATACCTTCCAGGTTTACCACTTAGAACTATACTGTGACCAATATTGCAACCAATGAACATTATATTGCCTTACTAAGGAATAATTGATTGTATGCATAAAGATTGAATATAGTCACTTAATCCTAGTTCATGTCTTTTTTTGTTTATTTAGAATGATTCAAATGAATGATGAGAAACTTCATCCTCTGTCTTTAATTCATTTACACCTAATTGTTATTGTTTCTCATACAACAATGCATTTCTAATATTTGACAAAATTGGTTTATATGAGTTTCATGAGCATGTTTTTGTAAAAATTTCCACTCCAATCCAGTGAAAATCCTAAAAGAGTTAAAAGAAATTATCACATTCATCCATCATAATTACAAAATGTTTACAAAAACGCTTCAGATGTCAGCCATGACATGTGTGACAAAGTCTCATGACTTTCTCGCTCACATTCAATTTACAATTTTACAAAAAGAAACCATCGTAAAATACAAAAAGTACTCCTTCTGTATCTCTGAGCACTGAGGAAACATCTTTACTGAAAAAGCATCGGGTCAAACCGAGTTGTTGCGTGTGATTAGTGATGCCATGAGATGACTTTTGATGTAAAATGACTTTTTATAAATAATCAGAATGAAGTAACAATTTATAATCAGCAGCAGGTTCAAATGTTTTTTAGAAATATCTTAGAATTTTGTTAGAAATAATAATTTATAAAACATTTTCAAAACCAAATCCAGAATATGCAGATATATCACACAACTTTCACAAACTAATATGTTATGATGAGCCATAGTGATTTACTAACATTAATAACATTATGATAATGCTTCACACAGTTGATATAATAGTTCTTGAAGTAGTTGTTAATTTCTCAGTCTTTCATTTTCAGGTATGGTGTTAAAATGTTGAGATAGCAGTATCACAAAAAACAGATCAGTTTGTTTTACTGTCTTACTAAAAAGAAGGTGGAATGGACTAGGATGTAATAAAAGTGATTTGCCTTAAATAGTTTTAACATTAGTTAAATCCAATGTCAGAGAACAAAACACAACTGTCATTATTTAATGAATGAAAATGAAACCCAAATGGTAAATTTGGTTTTAAAAATATAGTAATAATAATATAAAAAAACTAAGTACACCCTAAATATTTTCATAGGTTTTAGGGAAAGTCATAATCAAATGCCCTTTTCCATATTTTCACTGATGCAACATAAACCGCCTCCCTCACTTCCTAACCCCTCTACTACTTCTATTATTATTCACAGCCTCATCATACAGATTACTGTAACTCTCTCCTTCTCGGTCTCCCTCACAAATCCCTCCATAAGCTTCAGATGGTTCATAATTCAGCAGCATGCATTATAATCAAAAGCCCCTTGCTACACCATTTGGTCACCGTCTTTCAGCAACTGCACTGGCTCCTAGTTAAACCAATTCTTCTGTGCGCATTTAAAATCATTCACAGCCTCACCTATCCTTCTCTATCAGATCTCTTGCACATTGCCAACCCCATCCATTCCCTGATGTCATCCTCCTCCTCCGTCCACCTCACTGTGCCGTCCACCTGTCCTAGAACCATGTGGAGTCGAGCATTGACCCCCAAATCTGGAACTCCATCCTGCCAGACATTCACACTATTGACATTCTCTGTTTCAGTCAAGCCTCAAAACTCACCTGTTTTAAGATACTTTACTCTTTCTTAAACAAGGTGTCAACACAATGCCAAGATGGAAAGACATTAGCAATGACCCTGGAGAAGAAGCCATTGCTGCACATGTATCTCCGGAGGATTATAAGGCCATTTTCTAAATCTTTTTGTCTCTAAATAGACTATGGCAATGAATAACACATAAACTCTAAAACAATATCCTTTGTGCAGATGAAACAAGAGATGTTTGGCACCACATTTGGAGAAAACCAAACACAGCATATTAACACAAACATCTCTGCCACCTTCTGTCAAGCACAATAGTGAATAATAAATATTTTAACTTGTTTTGCAACCACAGGATCTTGTCACTTTCCAGTCAACTGTACATTTTTCTGCATATAGAAGAAGTCTAGAGTCAAATGCAATGCCACCTCTCCAACAGCTGAGGCTTGGACCAAGATGGCTGATCAGTAAAACACATCAGTTCAACAGAAAGGTTAAAAATGACATAATCAGCATGTGGTGGGACCTCAAGAGAAGTATGCTAAAAGTAATGAAGAGCAATGTTGTGAATGAGAATAGGTGGAAAAAAATCTTCAACAAAGATGCAAGAGACTGTTTTTTGTTTTTGTTTTTTTTACAAACATTCATTTTTGCAAATAAAAGTTAGTAAATAGTATACAAAATCTTGTTTGTTCTTATAGGCTGAAGGGTTTAATTTATGTAATGAAGTAGCTCGATCCTGATAAAGACCAGAGTGACCTTAGAAATAAAAATGGGTGTACTTTCTTTTAAGTTGATTATACTAATTCATCTCATCTTGTTTGAAGCACTTTAACAAGAATAATATTCCACAATAATCAGTAAAGAATGACTCCTCTCATTGCACCAAGTCTCTAAGAAATGTCCCAGATATTTAAGAAGGACATTGCTTGACATGAAACATCACTCCTTTTCCCAGGGTCTTCTTCTCTGATGACGACCCTTCAGTGAAAGAAGAAAAGGTAATGTCTACATGTAGTCATATATATATATATACCAGGCTTGAGGGCAAAAAAAGAATGAATAGCTGGACCAACTTACAGAGTACATGTTAGAGAGGTTGTTGAAAAGCACTTGGCCTGCGCTCACTTTGTTCCTCACCCCTCGGATGGTTCCGTTCTTACTGCAGATGTTGATCCTCTTGTTGCTGAACATCATCTCCCTCTTGACACTGGCATACAGCAGCAGGTCATCGGACTCACAGCCGTTCTCGTCCCCGGCAGCCTCCAGGCCGTTCAGGTGCCTGTTGGCCTCACTGGGGGGCGGCAGACTTCCCTGCTCTGCCTCCATGCTGCCGGTGCCGTCCGAGTCTGCAGAGTCAGAGACCGAGCCGCACCAGGTCCTCTCGTCCTTGAACACCTCAGCCAGGACTCGGCCACTGTTGGCAGATGCGACTCTGAACCGGACCGTTTTCCCGGCTTTTTCTTTCATCTTTGGCCCATCCATTGAAATCCAAGAAAAGAGTCACATGCATCGCTTCCCATTCAGACAAAACAGAGAGGCCCTTTCAGCTCAAGTCATCGGCGGTCCAGTTATTTATCCAACAGCAGGGTTCTCACAGGTGTTTCAAAGGAACTGAAAATACCCCGAGCACACACCGTGTGTGCTCCCAAATACTTAATAATAGATGTGCCCTTGTCATGGTAACAGCTAAAACGGGCAAAGTGTAAATTGATATGATCGTGTTCAATAATTGATCAAGGTTAGCACTCGCCTTATGTCTGATCCTTTATGGTCTGATAACTTGCAAGGTTGGGGCAAACATCTGGTGGTCTTAGTTGATCTTTGGAGCAATGTCCAGCATGCTGGTCTGAGACCGAATTAGTGTTCCTCCTTTTACACACTCAAGATCACCTCAACAGCAGAGTCACTGACAGGAAAGTAAATATTAATACTTTGTTTCAGTCCATGAAAAACATGAACAGGAAAAGAGGTTTAGAGTAAATTAATTATTTCTGATGAATTCTCCTTCTGATCATTTAGTTGGATCTGGAAAATCATATAATCTGAGAAGAAAAGGTGAGAGCTTGCATGGGCTCAATGATCACATGTACTGCTTCTCATCCAAGAACGTGGACGTCCTCCCAAAGAGAAAAGATGTCAATGTTCTTCATAAGCAACTTCTTCCATCCATCCAGGAACGGTTCAGAGATGATTTTTGTGTGGTGGAGCACCGCTTCACAACACAGAAATGCTTGTATTTGAGAATTTTCTATATTGAATCCTAGATCTTAAGGCTATTGAGAATAATCTTCCAAACCGTCCAGTGATTTCTTCCATTGTTTCAAAAGTCAAAATGATACCAAACTCACTTAAATCCTGGTACATTGCAATTTAAACTCCCAAGATCTTAACCTCACTGAATGATCATGATCAGTTCTCAAAACGCAGGGGGAGAAAGAGAAGCCAACCAGCTGTGATCAGTTTCAAAAATAGATGACCACCGGTTAGGATTTGATCTGAAAGTTGGTATCAAGGATGTCTGGCTGAATAATAACAGGTACAAAAATATAAGCATTAGTACTGGAAATATTTACTCTGCTCCTGAAGTTGAAGTGAAATATTTATAAAAATAAGAATGACGTTACCAAACAGAGTTTCTGCAATAACAACATGAATAAACACAGAATGGTCATAACTTAATGATGTAATATGTTGTGTAAATCCCCCTTTTATTACCAAAATTACCTTGACCTGAAGCACTTTTGTTCTCTGGACTCGTCAGCCTCAGAAAGAGGCCACAGCAATCAGGGAATACTTTTTCCAATTGTCGTTTTAGTCCAAGATTCCCCAGCAGAACATTTACCAAAGTATTTTTCTGCTTCTACTATATCGACTTTGAATTAAAGAAAATTCCTTTCACTGCTCAATTAATAAATACAAGGTGCCATGATCGTAAGGTCATGGCACCTTGGCATGATTTACGTCAATGTTCATAATGTTATACCTGACCAGTGTGTTAAATATTAAATTTATTTATTTGCAGTTCTGTAAATCTGTCTAGGACTGCTTCTGTAAATATGAAACGTCCTCTTTATTCACCATAAGTGGAGAGGAAACCTACAGTACCTCTCTGCTCCTGTAGGTGGCGATAAATACGCTCTCTGAAGCACAACCAACGCAGAAGAAGCTGCACACGTGTGACAACAACACGTCGAGAGTCATGGGGAAGCGGCGGCAGAATAAGCAGCTCTTCACAAATTTGTCCAAAAAACAGAAGAAACACTTGAAGGAGTTTGGAGAGGAGCATCCATTTCACGACGTGTAAGCATTATAACAGAGAATTGTCTTTTTTTTTAAATGAAAAAATGCGTTTTATTGTCAGTTAGGATGCTACATTTAGTTCAGACTACCTTCAAACAAGCATTTTAACCTAAACACACAAACATAAACGCGTAATAAACGTGTCTAGTTATTCATTTGAATAGTCTGGGTTTATTTTGTAGACATTTATTAGCTGTAGCTAATAAATTAAGAAGCAAGTTTATGTTGCTTCTTAATAAACATTAACATTTAATGTTAAATGTTCCCCGTTCAGGTCTATTCCTGCTCTATTGTCTAAAGTTGCATCTATCTGCCCTTCCATCCATTACTTTGTGTTGTTGTTGTTGTTCTAATTTGCACTATATAAATACCAATAGATCACAACAGGAAACAAATGCAATGTGTTGCGGAGATTATAAGCCCCAGGAGCTTATTATGACTCTCACCTTCAATCCAGTTGTCCATCCAACTATCCATCTAGTCACTCATGAGTCTGTCCATCAAGTCATATCAGGCCTGTCTTTATCTGGCTGCTTAATTTACTGATGTGTGTTTTTCACAGTGTGAATGAAAGACCTGAAAGGACCCAGATTGTGGACCTGGTGAGTGTTCCTTGAGTCTCCAGATCAAAAACCAAAATAATTGTACTAAACAATCATTAATTTAATAAATAATCCTTCCGAGTTTCTTATCTGCTCCATGCTTTGAAGTGAATCCTCAGCCCTTTGGGAATATTGAACCATAGCTTTGTTTAGATTTAGTTTTACTGTAAGTATTTAGAACCGTTTCAGTTTTTTTTAATGTTTTTTTCTTTTTGTTCGGTGTAGCCGTCAAGCCCAGAACAATCTGACTCAGAACCTGTAAACAGGGAAGAGGAAGAAGATGAAGAACCGGAGCAACAAACTGCCTATCAGAAGCTTCTTTCAACGCTTAGTGAACCCACTGCTGATGCCCAAAGCCACGAGGATGAAAGCAGTGATGACGAAGAGGAAGAGCTCCTCTTTGAAGGCGAGGAGATTTTTATTTGTCTTTAAAAAATGTTTGACAACAGTTTGTGCTTGACTAAAATAAGAGTTTAATGTGCATTAGAGGGTAATGTTGAAGCTGAGGATGCAGGGGAAGAGGAACATGGAGAAGAGGAGCGTGGTGATGAAGAGGAGGAGGGGGTTGATGAACAGAAAGAGGTGGCAGGAGATAAAGAGTTTGTGGACAAGGAGCATGAGTCTGCGTTCTGTCTGGAGACCAACTTCATAGAAAAAGGAGAACAGGATGAAAACATTCCACAACACAAGAACAGTACAGGTGAGAGCGGATAGAAAACTTAAATAATCATTTTTTTAATGGTCTTTTTGATGTGTTACATTTTGTTTTTATTCCCTTTTTTTTACAGACATGTTTCTGGTCCATCTGGATACCGAACTCACTGAAGAGGATGTGCTTAACATTACATCTGGCTCCAAATCCAAAACTCAGATCCCGGTATAAACAAAGTCACCTTGTTACAGCATAAAGCATTATTTATTTATACTTTTATTGATGCAGGACATGGTAAAAGAGAGCTGGGTGATTTCCTGCAGATTGGTTTATGTGGTGGGAATACTTTTCCATTGTACTGTGTGTTGTACTGAGCCACTTCTAAGGTTTCTCTGCTCCCTTTTTTTATAGTGGGCAAAACTGGGAAACCTTCTCTGCACCAATCCTATTGAAAGGTTCGGCCCCATCGGCCCCCAAAAAGACACAAACCAAACTGTTTTCCATAAAGTTTTGGAGAGCAGCTGGAGGAATCTGAACCAGTCATTTAGTCCTAAAGGACAGGCCGAAGAGATCAGCCCCCTCCAGATGGAGCTGCTGTCTCTCATGGGGTCCTACAAGGACCTGTATCACCCAGAGGCATGCCATTTGAAGCAGGGCCCATATGTTCGCAGTGCATACTGCCTGCATGTGCTCAACCACGTCCTGAAGGCCAACTCTAGAGTCCTGGCTCACAACACCCAGCTGAGAGAGCGGAAGAGTCAGGCTAAAGCTGGAGCTGAACCACAGGAAGAACCCAGAGACCAGGGACTGACCAGGCCAAAGGTAAACAACTAAACGCATGTGTCAGGTCAGTTTTAGCTGCAATTGTTTTTTTAATGAAAACATCAGAGATCTCTTCTATGTAAAACATTTAGTTTTTTTAGAAATTTGTTACCATGCAACAACCAAATTAACCTGGAAAACATAGAGATGCACATCTGCTGACCAGAATCAATACATATTTCAGCTGGACTGACCTTCAGAAAATGAATATTTTATATTTTTATTTCACTGATGAGTGAATACACCTCATCTAATTACTATCAGGCTACAGAAACAAGAAATAGCTTTAATTTGACGTTACTTCTGAGTGAAGAAGGCTCAAAGTTTAAAATTTAATATCCACGATTGTCAGTTTTAACAGTAAGTTTTTATTTTATTGTGCTCTTACTGTTGCCTCTGCTTCTAGTAAGACGTAGAAAAAAATAAATGCAGGTTTTTTTTATTTCAAATATATATATTAAAAAATCTGTTTGCGTAAGTCAAGGTTTTACATAAACATAGTAGACAGAGTATAGCATATTTTAAGGAAAAAAATATGTAGACCTCCTATATTCCTGATTGTTGAATAGGGCAGTTCCTGGGAAGTTTTGCTTTTCAATCTTGTGGAACATTTTCTTATTTTTCTTTTGTCCTCAGAGAAAATAAAATCTAACACAGAAGAAACCCATTGTGATCCATTTATGGATCTCTATAAAATCACACAAATACTCAGCCATCGGACTAAAAATTGTTTAGGAAGGGGTTTAATTTAACCCAGACGACCTACAGAACATGTAAGGATTGCAACCACTTTGTCCCAGGTTCTGATCCTGGTTCCATTCCGGGGGGCCGCTCTGCAAGTTGTCCACACTCTCATCAGCCTGCTGGAGACCAAAGGCAAGAAGATAATCGTCAGCAACAAGAAGAAGTTCAAGGAGGAGTTTGGAGAAACGGAGGAAGAAAAACCAGCCAACCTGCGCCGGCCTGATGATTACCACGCCGTCTTCTCTGGCAATCTGGATGATCACTTCAGGATAGGTACGTCTTCACATAAGGAGTTTCTAAAAACCTCCACCACTTATCTGACCCTACACCCTGATGGTTCTGCACTCTCCCTCCCAGGTGTGTCCATAGTGAGGGGCAACATGCGTCTCTACGCCCCCTTCTACTCATCAGACATCATCATTGCGTCTCCGCTCGGCCTCCGAACGGTGCTGGGAGCAGAAGGAGAGAGTAAGAGAGACTACGACTTCCTGTCATCCATTGAGCTGCTGGTGCTGGATCAGACTGACGTCTTCCTCATGCAGAACTGGGAGCATGTCTTGGTATGAGGAGTTTACATGTGGCACCACCTGCTGTTGAAGTTTTCCATTCTTCATAACTAGAATATTAAGTCTATCAAAATAGGCTAGAAATTTTGGGCTTTTGAACCAGCGATTTTTAAGATTTAAAACTCAAATGTCAACATGTATCTAACTAGTTCAGCATTCTTCTTCAATATATTATTTTTAGTTATCTTGATTTGTTTTGTCAAGCTGGATGGTTCTGCTACTGCAATGTTCTGTTTAAAGCATAGTAATTATTGATCTGTAAACTACAAACCTAACGTGTTCATGTGTTTAAGTTTGTAAGTGTTGTCCTCACCCTGCAGCATGTGATGAAGCACATGAACCTGCAGCCGCTGGACTCCCACGGAGTCGACTTTTCCAGAGTGCGGATGTGGAACCTGAACAACTGGGCCAGACACTACAGACAGACGCTGGTGTTCAGCTCCATCCAGGACCCGCAGATCAACAACATCCTCACTAAACACTGTGTCAACTACAGAGGACAGGTCAGGCAGTAGAGATACTTGCTCATTTTTGTATTTCAAAGATCTGAAATCTTATGACTCGTTTACACCGAGCCGATCTTCAGTGAAGCCATAACATTTTCTGCTGCGATCCAGCCGCTCGTTTCCTTGATACCAGTGAGTCTCTCACACCGGCACTTTTTGAAACCAGGTTTCAGCGGGAAACTTTTCTGTAACACCCCCTGCAGAGGTGTTACCATTCTTCGACAATAAAAAAATCTGTGTAACAGCATCTGAACATTGTAGCTTTATGAAACGGTAACAATATCAGAGATTTGTCATTGTTAAGTTGATCTAATTGTATCTATCCACTGATTCATACACTTCATTTATTTTAACCTTCATAGTTTTCTTAATTTAAGCATGCTTGAGTAGGAAATCATTGCATGTCATTATTAACACCTGACTGAAATTTGTATGCTTTGTGTTTTGGTTTTTGTCTCAGATTACAACAAAAAACATGCCAAAGACAGGCTCCATCTGCCAGGTGCTGGTTCAGCTGCCTCATGTGTTCCAGATGTTTTCATCCGACAGCTTCATGAATCAAGATGCTCGGTACGTGACTCAACTAAAACAACTTTTTAAGCTCCTCACTGTGCCTTTTGCTTGAACTATCCTTCATCATCTCCTTCATCTGCTTGTAGGTTTCAGTTCTTCATTGATAAAGTACTTCCTCAGTACAGGGACTCTGTCATGTCCCACACTCTCATCTACATCCCGTCCTACTTTGACTACATCCGACTGCGAAATCACATGAAGAAAGAGGAGATTAACTTCACGTCCGTGTGCGAGTATTCCAGCAAGTCAGAGGTCTCTCGAGCCAGGCATTTTTTTCTGAAAGGAGAAAAACAGTTCCTGCTCTTCACCGAGCGCTTCCACTTCTACAAAAGGTCTGTTCTTCTTTTCCTATCCATCAAATTGTGTGGTAACTCCTATTCTACTTGTAACAATCTGCTCACATCGTTCTTATTTCATTCAGGTACACTATCAAAGGGATGAAGAACCTGATATTTTACGGCCTGCCCACCTTCCCCCACTTCTACAGTGAGGTGTGCAACATGCTGGCAGCAGGAGGTCAGGGGGAGGAGGCCAGCTGGACCTGCACTGCCCTCTATTCCCGCTACGATGCCCACAAGCTGGCTGCCATCACCGGAGCCCAGCGAGCCGGACAGATGCTGCACTCCAACAAAAACGTTCACCTTTTTATCACAGGAGCAGAGGACAAAGCCTGAACTGATAACATCCCAGCAAACGTGCTTATTACTAGTTTTATCAATAAATTGTGACTTTCTTTTCCTATCGCAAATATGTGTTGGTTTATTGGATTTGTTGATGCATTTCTAAAGGGGCCATAAAAAATCTAATCTTACATAAACATTACCATAATGGTTGTTCAGAAGTGCTGATTACCAGGGAAATATTTCCTCATCTGTTTGTTGGTTTGAGTGCTTTGATTTAGCGACATCAGAGCTGATTAAATCATTTTTGTGACTCAGGTGTATTGAAAGTGTCAAATATGGAAGCCTGTTTGTACCAATAGTCAAAAAAATATATCACTCCCAATAAACGTTACAAATGAATAAAGTGCTGAAATTTATGGGATACTACAGCATTTCTCTTCAAAGTTAAAAAGGTAAGTAAGTTGAGTTTAATTATACAGCGACAATTCATAATGAGTGAGTAGGTAAATGTCTGTATATCATTTAAAAAATTGTGATCCATTTTAGAATTTTGTTTCAAAACATGTTTTGTGGAAAAATATAATTGATTTTACATTTTTGAGTCAGCTAACTTTTTTGTGTTAATTACATTTCCAAAAATGTCCTATTTGCTGGTGATTCCAATTATTTCTTAAAAGATCTAAGATTGTCATTTATCAGAACAAACATGCTATTCTGCTTTATTAAGTTACCTTTTACTTTTTTGTTTAAAATCACAAAATTGCAACCAACAAATTTCTAAAAAATTAGTTTATGAGCTCCAGAGAAATAATTTGCCTTTTCTGGAAATTACCTTGTAAGATCAGATAAATTAACCTTTAGAAAAGTAGCCATGAGATCATAAGAAGATCTCATTAACATTGACTGAACATCCTAGAAAGAACCCTGTGAACTTGAAAATGGTAACATGTAATGTAAGATGCAAAAATGTAATCCTTAATATTTGGAAAGTACACTGTTAATTTACATGGAAGTAATCTGTAAGTAGGCCACATAATCACAAAAAGTAAGCTTTAAATTCCCTAAGAATTATATGTTCGCTCCAGAGAATTAACTTGTAAACTCTGGGATGTAAACTTTTAGTCCAAAAAATATTGCCTGAATATTTCATAAGGATTGTTGCCAGTTCCACAAAGTTATCCTGACCATTATGGTAATGGAAACTCAACTGTCCCAAAAAGTATCCAATCAGTGTTGAAAAGTGTCCAGTTAGTAGGAATACAATGTGTAAGCGATAGAGAACATCCTGTGTAATGAGTTATTGAAGTTCTTTAAAGTTAACCTGAACCTTCAAGAGTACATTGTAGGTTCTAGAAATCAGTCTGTAAATTGTGGATTCAGCCTGTTGCTACTAGGAAAATGGGAGCTGTATAATACAAGCCTTAGTTGGTTTTCTTTTTTCATACAGAATCCTAATTTTTGCAGTTGTACTGAATAGTTTTATAAGCATTTGTCTAATTTCTGTCACGTTTGCATTTGGTAATAATGGCCTCCCATAGATGACTAAGCACATGCTGAGCTACTTCTGAGATTATAAAACAGAAGCACTTGCGCAAAGCAGGAGAGACTTTCCAAACCAATAGTTATCAGGAGTAAAAACAAAAGACAGCATAATAAAGAAATATAATTATCACCAACTGCAGTGATCCGTTCAAAATGATAAGCTGTTAGGTAAGACATCACCTGTTCAGATGCTGTATGAATCGCACACATAATTATTAACTTCAAGAGTGACTTTGGTCATGAAATTACAGTTTTGCTCCGCTGCCGGAGCTGACACGCAGCAGATGGTCTCTAACCCGCAGAGATGATGGAAGAGAAGCAGCAGAAGCTCAGCCTGAAGCGAGAGGTGGGGCTGGTAGGAGCCGTGTCGCTGATTGCGGGAACAATGATCGGATCTGGGATCTTCATGTCCCCGCAGACAGTCATCTCCTCCATCGGCAGCTCTGGAGCCAGCCTGGTGTTGTGGGCCAGCTGTGGCTTGTTGGTGATACTGGTGTCTTTCTGCTATGCTGAACTGGGAACCGTTATCCAAGAGTCAGGAGGAGAGTACATCTACATCCTCAGGACGTCAGGTCCAGTCATGGCCTTCATGTTGGCCTTCAGCTCTATCTTATTTGTGAGGCCTGCTGGAGTTGCAGGCATCTCCCTGAGCTTCGCCCAGTATGTCGTGGCTCCGTTCTACCCAGAATGCCCTCCTCCAGTGTCTGTAGTGAAATGTGTGGCTGCAGTTGCAATCTTGGTTTTAGCCATCGTAAACTGCATGAATGTTCGCTTTTCAATGTCAGTGCAAGTGTTTTTTATGGTGGCTAAGGTGGTGGCTTTGGGAATCATAGTTGTAGGAGGGGTGGTCATGCTTGCCAAAGGAAACGCGGAAAGTTTTCAAAACTCCTTTGAGAACTCAAACGTGGGCATCCATCCCATTGGTATTGCTCTCTACCAGGGACTGTGGTCGTATGACGGCTGGAACAATCTGAACTATGTGACAGAGGAGCTCAAACGTCCAGAGGTAAGAAGTCACAAAATAAATCAGGCAAACCTATAAACAAAAATTCAAATCTGCACTAGAGTACTCATAAACTTTATATGGCATTGTAAACTTCAAGTGCACTGCATAATTAAACAGCTTGCGGTGCCATCTGTAGTAGCAATACAGTTATTTTATTTACTCTGATCTTATCAGCTTTTTACATCATCATGGAACTAATTTTAGTCCAGTTTTTACAATAATACTGCAAAGTTCAGACCTAAATCTCTCAGGGTCAAGGCCTTGACCAATACTGTTAACTAAAAACTGCAGTTTGAGCTTAATCAATGTTTTTAACAGCAAAATAACAAAATCAGCTAAAAGAAATACCAATCAGTAAGTTGTCCGCCTTATGAACTGGCTGTCTATGGATAGAAAGTGGAGTCACACATTCACTTAGACATGTAAACACCCCTTAGAAAGTCCCCTACCTAGGATTAGTATCCTAGAACCTTGTTCATGTGTTGCAGCAGTTCTAACAGATGGCCCGCTTTTAGGAAATTCAGGTTTTGAGACATTTGGCGGCTTTCCTAAATGTTTGCGATTTGTTAATCTTTCTCACTAAATGATAAATGATTGGCAGAAGTCACTGCTTCTGACAGGTTGATGTATTTGTGTTCACACACTCTTCTTTGCCCCATCTTAATCTCCTGCTTTTGCAGAAGTACTGCTGACTATCATTTAAGCACTAGTTCATTTATTTATCAGCACATTTGTTATGTTTGGAAGCTAGGACGAGGTAGAAGCTCAAGTAGACAGAGAACCCTTAACAGCTTTTATTCATAACTTGCTCAGCAGTACAGTAACATCAAGTATTCCTTTCCTCCATCTTATCTCTTCTTCTTCTTCTCTCTCTCCTCTCTATCCTATTCTCGTACACCACCTAGTGGTAGACACAACATTCCCCCTTTACTTGAAAAGATTGCATGTACCCATTTAGTATAAGACTGAACATCAACCTCATTTAACAGTTTGTATGTCACAAATATAACTTTAGCTGTAATCAAAGTAGGTAATTACTTAAGTACACACAACCAAAGAAATATATTCAGCAACCCTGTACTTTTTAAACTCTAACACTTGAAGTTACTATGGAAAATAATTACCAAATTTAACTATTGTAAACATGAAATCCAGGTATTTGTAACCAGTTTGTACCATGAGAATTAGTTCACCTGAACCCTAAACATGTAACACACAATCATTTATGCATTTATTCATCTTTTGTTTAACCTGGTTGAAAGTCCTTGAACCACACAGGTCGAGCAGAAGTTCTAGCACTTTTCCTCTGAACCACAGGGTCATGCTTATCTGGTTTTGTTGTTTCACGTGGAATACCTGCAGAATAGCGTGAAAGTCTGGCAGCATTCCACCTTTTATTGTCACTGAGTACATAAGTACTTCCTCCAATCTGTTTTTCAACAGACAGTGGTGAAGTAAATCTTGATGAGCCTTTGCGAACATGATCAGGTCTTTTTACCCTCACCATGTCTCCAGGTTTGAATGTTGGTGTCTTTGCTCCACGGCGCTTGTCAGTATACTGTTTAGACTTCTCTTGTTTCTGTCTAACTGTTTCTTGGACTGTAGTGCATTTTCTGCTTTTCTCTGAAGTTGGAAAGATGTTCACTTTTGTTTTCATCTTCCTATTGTGCAGTAGTTCTGATGGAGATACTCCAGTTGTGTTATGTGGCGTTGCTCTGTAGTTTTGTAGGAAATCAGTCACTGTAGTTTTCCAGTCTTTCTGCATGTGTTCAGCAGTTAGGATTGTCTCCTTAAGAACTCTATTCCATCTTTCAACAGCACCATTGCACTGTGGATGGTACACACTTGTACGCAGATGAGATATTCCCCTTTCTCTGAGAAAATCTGCAAAAGAGCTGGAAAGAAACTGCGGCCCATTATCAGTGACTATGTAGTCGGGGTTCCCCTCTCTGCTGAAAATAGAGCGTAGAAATGTGAGAACAACATCAGTAGTTACAGTGTGAGAAAATGCCACCTCTGGCCATTTACTGTAATAGTCCACTAATGTTATAGCGAATCTACATTAAGAAGCAGCAGTTTCAAAGGGACCCACGATGTCTAGAGCCACTTTCTCCCACGGTCTGTTCGGCAGTTCAATGGGTTGGAGAGGAGCAGGAGCAGTTTGAGCAGATTTGTCGTTCATTTGGCAGGTCATACATGAAGAAATAACAGACTGAACCATTTTGTCCATCTGAGGCCACCAGTAGAGGTCACGAAGTCTCTGTTTAGTGCGAACAACACCTTGATGTGTTTCATGTGCCCGATGAATGACAGTAGCACGTAAAGCAACAGGAACGATGTATCGATGTTCACCTCTCATGACCAGATCCTGAGATGCAGAAAGTTCATTCCTGATGTGGAAGTATGGTATTAAGACAGGGTCCACATCCTTCTTGCACTTTGGCCAGCCCTTCTCTATCTGTCCACGGAGGAGTGTGAGTTCATGGCATTGAGAGGAAGCAGAAGTGAACTCAGTGACGGACAGAGCTGACACAATGGATGCAACCATGTCAGGTTCATCTACAGGAGTAGAGTCCATAGGGAGTGGCAACCATGACAAGCAGTCTGCAGCCTGGTTTTGTGATCCAGGCCTGTATTCCAAATCGTAGGTGAAGCATAGCAAACGTGCAGACCAGCGTGCGACTCTCATTCCAGCACGCCCAATGCCTTTGGTAGCGAGTAGTGTTGTCAGTGCCTGATGATCAGTTCTTAGCGTGAAACGTCTGCCCCAGAGATAAGACCTCCATTTTTCCACGGCCCACACACAAGCAAGAGCCTCCTTTTCTACTGTAGAGTATTTTCGTTCTGTAGAGGTCAGAGTTCGAGATGCAAATGCAACAGTTCGTTCAGTATTATCTGGGTGTATTTGGGTCAACACATCACCCAGTCCGTAGTCTGAAGCGTCTGTAGTGACAATGGTTGGGAGAGATGGGTCAAAAAGAGCCAGAACAGGACTGTTCAGTAAAAGCTCTTTTAATTCCTTAAAGCTTTGATCAGCCCCTTCAGTCCATATGAAACCAGAGTCAACAGTGTCTCTCAGTACAGCCCGCATTGGTTCCACTACTGTGGCAAAATTGGGAAGGAATTTACTGTACCAGGAGATTAAACCCAGGAAGGAGTGCAGAGATGGTAGATCATGTGGTGGTGGGGCATCACGGACAGCTGCACTATGGTCTGGATCAGGAAGGATGCCATCTTTGGAAATGATGTGGCCAAGAAATCTGAGGCTGGACTGTCTAAATGTACATTTTTGCATGTTGAGTGTCAGACCTGCATCCGTAAGACGCTGGAGCACAGCACGCAGGCGTCTGTCATGTTCCTGTAGAGAAGATCCTGCAACAATTACATCATCCAAGTAATTGTGCACACCAGGTAGCCCTTTAAGCACAGTTTCCATCATTTTCTGGAATGCAGATGGAGCAGAGGCCAACCCGTAGGGGACACGGCAGTAGCGGAAAAGTCCTTTGTGTGTAATGAAAGCCATGAGGTCCCGACTGTTCTCATGTAGTAGAAGTTGGTGGTATGCAGATGCCAGATCTATGGTGGAGAAAACATAGGCACCCCTGAGCTCACTTAAAAGCTCGTCCATGTGGGGCAAAGGATGACTGTCTGCAACAATAGCTTTATTAGGTTCTCTTAAGTCAACACATAGTCTTGGTCTGCCTTCCTTTCTTGTTGTGACCACAATAGGAGAAATCCAGGGAGAAGCATCAATGTGTTCGATAATACCCTCCTTCAGAAGTAGATCCAGTTCCTGTGACACAGCTTCTCGTACTGCAAATGGAAGTCGTCTGAGTTTTTGCTGAACTGGGACTGCATCCTCACGTACTTTAACTTTGTGCACAAACCCAGCAACACAGCCAATAGAAGCAGAGTCTGTTTTTGTTAGCAACACAGGTGCAGCAGAAGGAACTAATATTTTTATGTCCATTCTGGGTTTTCCATGTGTTGTTGTATCTCTTAAGTCTGACCTTTGAATTTAAACAGTAATTTTCTTCACATGACCATGCACTCTGCATGCAACACTAAGCCCCTGTAGATAGTTTATCAGTGGTTTAAAGAAGCAATAAAATAAGGTCAGGTCAATCAACAAACCGTTTAAAGACAGCCAAGAAATACAGTGCTTTAAATTTGACTTTGCTTAGTTTAATTTGAAGAAGTTGGTCTCATTAGGTAATATCAAGAAGAGAGAGAAAGAGCACTAAATATATGCATGAGTTTCACATTCTTAAATCTCAGCCTAATATAGTCAAACAAATGAAAGCAGCTCGAAAAGATGTCAAGGTCAAACAAGAAACATCTCCGTTCTTGACAAATCAAGAGTAGTTTTACTACCTGTTGCTCTGTTTAACATTACCTAATGGTAATCTATGCCAAGATCTGAGGTGTGTTTAGTGGAAATCCGAGCAGGCAGTAGCATTCTCCAACAATGGAGCAAGGACTGAGTCTGAAGCGGGAAGTTGGGATAATAGGAGCCATGTCCTTCATTGCTGGGACCATGATAGGATCTGGGATCTTCATTTCTCCACAGTATGTCCTGCTAGCAATCGGCAGCCCCGGGGCCAGCTTCATCATATGGGCCTGCTGCGGCCTGATAGCCATGCTGGGTGGCCTCTGCTATGCTGAACTGGGGACGATCATACCAGAGTCTGGAGGGGAGTACATCTACATGCTACGGACAGCTGGAAAAATCACAGCCTTCGTGTTTGTCTTCAGTTTCATCAGTGTCATGAGGCCAGCCAGCGCCACTGGGATCGCCCTGAGCTGCGCTGAATATGTGGTGGCCCCGTTTTATAGTGGCTGCGCCCCTCCACAGCTGGTCTTAAAATGTGTGGCAGCTGTGGCGATCCTGGCCTTGGCTCTGGTCAACTGTCTCAGTGTCCGTTTGGCCACCAGCATCCAGGTGGTCACCATGGCCATTAAAGCACTGACGCTGGCGGTGATCATACTGGGAGGAGCAGTGATGCTTTTTCAGGGCAACACTGCAAACTTTGAGGACTCTTTTGATGAAACGAATGTAGGCGTGAAAGCCATCGGCATTGCTTTCTATCAGGGCCTGTGGCCTTATGATGGCTGGAATACTTTAAACTATTTAACTGAGGAGCTCAAACGACCAGAAGTAAGACTGATCAGATTTGCTATTATTTCTTAACAGTTTGCAAAAACATGTAATTAATCTCTTAAAGTGGTCTGGATAAATAGTTATGTGGGATTTCTGAAAGTTTCTTTAAGTTTTTCTTAGGACTTTGACTGCTTTACCTTTTATTCTCTGTATAGTTATTGTTCCTGATAACACTCGCTGGTGGTGTTGGAGTGGAAATGAGTGACAAGTGTAAGAAGCAGCTAATGTCTAAGGAAAAGCTTAGAAAGTCTGAAGAACTGAGCTATGTTACTAAACATGATAGTCATGCTGGGTGGGCTCTGCTGGTCACATCAGAGCTTGGAAAAGAAATACATCTGTATCTGCTGTTGACTGTGGGGGAAATTTCATGTTTCTTTTCAGTTGCATCAATGTCTGCCTGGTTCTTTTACCAAAGTTGTAAGAAAATCTTTGAAAGATATGAAAACCCTGAGAAAGATTTCAAGAAAGTCTGGCTTCTTGGACCAAATGAAATTACAAAGTATTGAAACTTCATTCCATTTTGTGTGTTGATTCCAGTGAGCTAAAATAACAGAAGAGTTAAAGCTGGTGTTTAATTAACCAAAGCTGCCCCAGCTATAGATACAATGATCCTAGCAGCTTATATGATGTGAGTTTATGATCAACTGATGGAAGAAAAAACATTTACAACCACACTTTAGTTAATCATATAGTCTGCTGACTTGCTGCCCTCTGACCAGTTACTGAGGTCTGTGTCTGCAGACTTATTGAGGTTTCTGTTGGAGCTATTTGGTCTCCTTTATTCCAGTTTCCATCATGGCAAATAAAAAAGCAGAAGCACTGAAAATGAAGCAGGTGATTGGACTGGCTGGAGGCATAGCTATGGTATCGGGAACCATGATCGGTTCTGGGATATTCATGTCCCCACAGTTTGTTCTGGCCTGCGTGGGAAGCCCTGGAGCGAGTCTGCTGATCTGGGCCCTCTCGGGAGCCGTGGCTCTGTTTGCTGTGCTGTCCTACACCGAACTTGGGACCATCCTCCCTGAATCGGGAGGGAAGTTCATCTACATCCTCAAGATATATGGTTCATTTCCTGCTTTCTTCGCCGCTGTCACTTTTATCCTGCTGGTGAAACCTTTCAGCATCGCTGCCATGTCCATCAGCATAGCAGAGTATGCCATGGCGCCATTTTACTTCGGCTGTCAGCCTCCCTAGCTGGCTGTGAAATGCACCGCTGCTGTCGCCATCCTGGTTGTTTCTACTCTCAACATCCTGAATGCCCGCATTGCTGTCAGGGTCCAAGTGACCTTCTTGGTGGCCAAAGTTTTAACACTTGCAGTCATTGTGGTTGATGGGATGGTGCAGGTCATAAAGAGCAGCGATGTGTTTATGGAAAATTTAAAAGTTGAAAACTCATTTAAAGAGACAGATTACTCTGTGAGCGCTTTGGGGATGGCTTTCTATCAAGGTCTCTGGTCTTATGCTGGCTGGTACAACCTAAATTATGTCACAGAGTCACAGAGGAACTTAAAAGACCGGAGGTGAGATTTTGGATTGCATTAACTTCATCAGTTCAGTGTGTGGGAATGTTAAACCAACATTAAATCTCATCCTGCAGTTCAAAAACAGGCATAATGAATGAAAGAAATAGGATCATTCGTGCTTCAGGACCACTATAGTGACCGGGCTCCATAAAACAGATAGATACCCTTAACTGAGATGAGAGATGTTGTGGTTGTAATTTATTGGAACAATCTCAGTTTCTATGGATTAGATTGGCTTATGATTGAGTCTTGGCACAAACAAGTGCTGTATGATTTTCCTCATTAATGGTTATATATTAGGTTATTTTGATGGAAAGCAGTTTTCTTAATTAAAGGTTTAATTACAGCAACCTTAATCATTTGCAGTGCAAATCAGTCTATAAACCATATAGCCTAACAAAGCCCTATGTAAAATCTAAGACCATTTTAAAAGATTAAAAGAAAGTTAACATTTTGGAAGAAAATTATTTTTGAGGAGGTATTGTGTAGAAAGTTTTCGAAAAGGACTTTTTTTTCATGCGCCTGTTTGAGAAAGTAATTTCAACAGTAACATGTTTGATCAAACTCAAGAGTTGGCTTTGTTTCATATTTTCACAGGTAAACCTTCCCAGAGCGCTGGTGATAGCCATTTCTCTGGTCACTGGCTTGTACCTGCTGGTGAATGTTAGCTATCTGACGGTGATGACACCTAATGAGCTCATGTCTTCCACCGCTGTAGCCGTCACCTGGGGGTAAGAGCACGTCTGGTTGCTCAGAGTCTTTAAGTCTGCAAGAATTTCCAGTTTAATCAGGAACATCTCTCCGTCAGGAACAAGGTGTTGGGAAGCTGGGGTTGGATCATGTCGTTGGCTGCGGCCTTGTCTGCTTTTGGCTCCTTAAACGGGACGTTCTTCAGCGGGGGTCGAGTCTGCTTTGTGGCTGCCAGGGAGGGTCACATGGTACCTTCTGTCTATTTCACTTAAACACAAACATCTGTTTACAATAAAGGTTGTCACACACATTTACAGGGATCCATGTTTGTTTTATAGCCAGATATTCTCTCCATGGCTCACGTCCACCGGCTGACTCCCTCTCCGGCTCTCATCTTCACCACTGTGATCTCTTTGGTGGTCCTCATCCCCGGAGACTTTCAGAGTATCGTCAACTACTTCAGGTGAACTTCATCTCACTTTTTCCTTAAATAAATAAAACAAAACCATTTTCACTCTATTTTAAACAACTTTTCACTGCTGTTGTTAGTTTCACAGCCTGGTTTTTCTACGCCGTCACTCTGTCTGGACTGATCTATCTCAAAATAAAGAAACCGGAGCTCCCCAGACCATACAGCGTCAGTGTCACACTCTTATTTTAGCATTTGTAGCAATTCACAGCAGCTCGACATCATGCCTGTTTCTTGTCCTCACAGGTTCCCATTGTCCTCCCCATACTGATCCTGCTTGTGGCCATTTTCCTTGTTCTGGCCCCCATCATAGACCAACCTCAAATCGAGTATCTATATGTGGCGTTATTTATCCTAAGTGGCGCTATAGTTTACGTACCTTTCATCCATTTCAAGCTTTGCCCGGGAATGTTTGATAAGGTGACAACGTTCCTGCAGCTGTTCTTGGAGGTCGCTCCAGCAGAGAAAAACCTCTGAGCTCAAGCTGCTGCAGGTAATCTATGGACAAATAAGCTCCTGAAGCCAATTACATAATTGGTTTAACCGGACAATCAATTATGTAATGTGTTATGTGTTATCTATTTGCACTTATTTAAATTAAAAGATGAGTTATGTGTTGGAAAAAAAAATATTAAAAACAATTTTATGGTAAAAAAAAAAAATCCAGCTTTTAAGATGTTTCTTAAAAGCTGGTGCATTTTTGCTACTGAAAAAGCAAACATTACAATAATTTGTTTTAATTCTCAGCAGCTCCTTTATTTGGTTAAAACAAAAATAAAGGTAGATAGATATGATCTCTTCTTATTTGTAGCTGTATATTTCAGATTTCAGTGAAAGAATCAAAAGGGAAGCAAAGTTGAAATTATCATTACACTTTTAGAAGATGATTGTTGAAGTCTAGTTGGCTTTTATTTCATTATTACTACACTTTAAAATTACTAACATTAAAATCTTGAATGAGTTACAGAAACATTCAGCTGTATGTCCATTTGAACGACTTTTAATTTGTACAAGTGTACAAATTTTCAGATTTTGCTGCAGAATGGCTATGTTAGAGTACAATGAAATAACACTCACTTTTTATGGACATTTTCAAAAACATTTTGACTCTACTTTCTTGCCCAGATTTATCTTCATACTCATCTGCAGAAGGCCTTATAGTTTTCTGTTAAATTGCCACAGAGCGCACATTTCACTCTGTAGCCTACCACCTTTGAATTTTTCTTTCAGAGTGGGATCTAAAGTCTCTTTAATCTCCATCATAAAACGGTGAAGAAAGATAAAATTAACCATTTAGCCCTCAACTGTTTCAACCTACAATTAAATTTGTTGGATGCAATTTATAGTTTTCCCACAGCTGCAGTTAGATTGAGGACCATCTTCCTGTCTGCCTCTCTGATGAAAAGAATGGTGGCCTGCGTCACAGAAATAGCGGGAATCACCATAGCAACCACTTGCTCCATTTTTCTTTAGCTTCTCAGTAGGTCTTTCTGTCTCATATCGATCCATCATGGTTGAAGCCTGTGAAAATTCAGCAGCTGAGTAACTCTTCAGCAGCATAGCAAGTTCTTCCATTTTTCTAAATGGCATAAAAGGAAGAGGTTTTAACTTGGAGTTTCAAAATAAGACTCAGATACTGTATGGGTTTAAATTGGGAGTCTAGCTCTGTCACAGCTGACGTTATTACTAATGTGGCGTTAAATAACTACATTGAGTTATGTTGATTTTTAGGTAAAACGCAATTTCTAGTTGGCTCAAATCAAACACTCAAAGATTTAGGGTTTTTAAAGGTTTACTAATCGTCTAAAGGAGAAAAAACATTGATGGACAATTTGTAGTGACAAAAAATTATTCAGCATAAAACAGGTGAGCTTACGATATGGACGTCCAGTTTCTATATGACCTTGCTCACCTTTATATTCAGTCACTTGACAAACCACAAGTGGACAGTTTTAAAAACAAGCACTTCTCTACACCAACTTAGCAGTTCTCAACACTGGCTGGATCCAAACACAGTGAAATCGTCTTTGATGACATCAGTCCTTTTTCTTCTCAGTCCCGTTTGACTCCGATTTGTCCTCACAGCTCTCTGTCTCACTTCTGCCGCCTTGTGACGTCTGGTGGTAAAGCGCATGAAGCCGCGCTGCATTCATGTCAGCGTCCTCCGCCCCCTCACAGCACCTCATCCACCTCTGAGGAACGGCCTCGACTCCGTAGTGGGCCCCAGCGATGGCCCCGGCCATGCAGGCTATGGTGTCTGTGTCACCTCCCAGGGCCAAACTGTATGCTATTGTCCTCTCCAGGCCTCCGTAGCTCTCTGGAAGGTAGTCCCGTGGCTGAAGGCAGTGGAGGACGCAGAAGATGGCAGTGGGGACAGAGTGTAGAGCTGCGATACCGTTTCCTGGATGTAAAGCAGTGGGGGGAAAAAAAAAAAGTTAAAAATCAATTCTTCACAAATAAAATGAATTAAACCAATCCTGCCCACAGCCACCACTTTAATTAATGCACTGCAGCTGAACAGAGCACAATAAAAAACCAACTATTTATATACTTAAACTTTCTGTGTTGAATAACAAATTAGAATGTAAACTGATGGCAAAAACAGATAAATACATATCTGCATAGCAAAAAATAATAAATGTATAGATAAGAAAATATATTAAAAATGTCAGAAAAACAAATGAAACCCCCAAGAAACAGTAAATGAAAATAGAAAAGTTAAATAAAATTAAATAAAACATGTGCGTGCTGTTCAGAAAAAGTTTATTGTTGAGAGGTTCTAGCTCTTTTTTGCCCATAATTTAAATGATTTGTTTTGCATCTTTGAATTTGAGCACGTTTCATTCATAAAGAGATTTACGTTGCTATTAAGTCATTTCTGATTTAAATAATTGATCATATTACTCCAATAAACCACTTATTTTTCTTCAGCTAGTTGTACTTTCCATCCATCTAAGAACATCAGGACCTGGCTTCTGTGCTTGATCCTAATCCCAAAGCAGGGATCTAATATAATCCCTGGATGTTTGTTTAATTTACTTACTTTTACTTTTATAATAATACACACAGATAGAAGTTCTCATATGAATTTAAATGACAAAGTGGGGAGGTTTACTGACCGAGTTCAGAAATGACTTCCTCTATGCTCACTTTATTTCTGTCCATCAAGTCTCTGACTCTGTGGAGACGCTCACAGAATGGTTTTTCTGCTTCTTTTAGGCTGGAAAGATACAAGACATTCAGAAAACTGCAGAAAGACCACCTTTGGAGTTTTGGATTTTTTGACAAAAATCTAAATTTTCCATTGTGTTTTTTTCTGCAGGAGCTCTTAAAAGTTTTATTCATTGAGAACTCACATTCTGGCATCACGAAGAGCCTCCTCCTCGCCCTCCACTTCTTCCATCTCTGTTATCAGCCTACTTATGAACTGCTGAGGAAGGCAGAGCGCCCCCTGGAGGGACAGATGAACAGCCATTGCCTGCAGGACAGCTCCGTTATAACCCAGAGAGCAGGAGTGTGTCAGCATGGCACCAAGACAGGCAAACTGCAAAGAAAAATAAACTGTGGAGTGATGATCAACCTCACATTTACATTGGGGATTTTGCTGTTTTTAAACATCACAAGGTCACCACTGACCCGTTTAACATCAGGCAAATTAGGAAAAGCCAGCGCGAAGGGGGCTGCTCTCATTGCCCCGCCATTTCCAAACGAGCCCCGACCGTTAAACTGATCCCTTGCTGGTTGGTAAACGTCAACAAGCTGGGGGGAGGCAAGTTTCTTCAACACCTGGATCACTCCAGAACCATAACCTCGGCCGGGGGAGGCACTGTACTCCTTCGCAAACCTACAAGTGTGGAAAATGCAGGTCAAAATTTTCTGATATCAGACTTAAAATAACCAGGGTTGCTGATGTTGGCATAAGTCTACCTGCGGGCCAAGTCCTGCTGATCGTATCCAGACCGGTTCAGAAGAGACTGGACCACACAACGCGTCATCGCAGTGTCATCACTGTATTCAAGGACGCCTTTAAAACACAGAACTCAGATTAAAAATGTTGCTCCTCATCAGGACATGTTATTCTAGCTAAATATACTCCCTACACTCCAGATTAGATTATCTAAGCATCAAAAACATATATTATTGTATTACAAAAGATCATCATAAAGTATCAGAAGCCCATTAAAATGTTGTCTACATTGTTTTAAACTGTGTGATTGTGAGTGGGAATAAAAATAGCAATAGGTATTTTGTTCCATATAACACAGTAGGAGTGTAACAGGTAAACCTTTTATGGATGCAAACTCGACTAAAAACCCACCAGTTTAGGATTGTATTTGAAACGTAATCAATTATAAATTTATTGATGGAACCTGAATTAATGTCGTGTTTTGATTGTTGATTCTATGTTGCATTGTGTTTCTGTGTTTGATATGATGTAAAGCACTTTGAAATGCCTTGCTGCTGAAATGTGCTATACAAATAAAATTTGATTGATTGATTGATTGATTAATAAAATAGATAGGAAACCGTGGATCTTCCATGTTAATGGAAGATCTGCAATGACTTTGTGTCAATTGGCTGTGATAAATCTGAGTATAAACAGATTGTATATGGGACTGCTCAAGGCTCAATTTTTGAAGCACTTCTATTCAAGAGTTACGGGCTCCCTAAGACACAAAAAACATGTAATTTTTTTTATATTACATGCAAAAGTAAAAATCTGAACTAACTGAAGCTCAAAATGACACAGAAGGGTCAGAAACTTAAACTGCTGTGCAAAAATATGGCATGCTCCTAAAGATTTTTCACATTTTCTGATGTCAAAACTACAAACAATGTATTTTACTAGAATTTGTGAGATACTATAGCAAAAAGCTACGCTTCTCAACTTTGGAGTCAACTTCCTGAAAACCTGAGATGAGCAGAAATTATTGAAAACCAGGAACACAATGATCAGGCTTTTCCTGACTAATACCAATTGTGGTAACATTCACATTTTAAATTATTCAGAGTATCTCTTTGACGATTTAAAACATATAAAAGTGGGATGATTGTGTAAGGGTCCTTGAATCAATTGCTAGTCCTTTAAAGGCAGCCGAAGCAGTAGATAGTGGTTTTGAAAGCAACTGAGAATCAACTGATAAATCCATTAATACATAAAAAATTTGTTGCTCATTTAAAGATTAAATGCAGCAAAATGCATGCTATTTGATGATGTGTCTACAGATCCAAAATAATCAAACTGACCACTGATCAGTGTCAATGACATGAGAAAAATTTACATTAAAGAAAAGTATTGCTTAAAAAAACTATGTACAGCAAAAAAAACAGCCTTATAAAGTCATCCTTCTCTAGTTAGAGCTGTGCAATTCAAAGACACAAATTGTGACGGGCTGCTGGAAACAAAATGCCTGTTGAGCTCAATTTCCCCAAATATAATCTTTAAACGCATTAACTGACTCACAGTTTCCTTTAGTTTCATCTTCCAGGCCGCTCAGGTGCTGCAGTACGGTCTCCATTGGAACCTCCTCCGCTCCTTCAAACTCTCCACCGACGCAGTCTCCCAGCACAGCCGCCACCAGCGCTCCCCTGAAGCGGGACATAGACGCCGGGGTTCCCGCAGCCGAGGCCGCTGCTCTCACTGCCATCATTGCCATTCATCCGCACCTTCGTCCTACGTCCGGTGAAATATTTACTATATGACAGCGAGAAGGGCCGATGGCAACAAATGTCAGTTGAACTCTTGCAACGAAATGCTTCCGGAACCTTGTTTAGTTTCCGGTTAAAGGTTCAGATCGTTCCGCACAGAACCGTGACACCCTAGAATTTCTTTCCACCACTAATCCATGAATGCGCACTAATCTAGCTCGAGCAACTTCTGGTACTCACATTTCTAACTGGCAAATAACACCGACTACCAAGTGCTACGTAATATGCGCGCACCAAATTTTGTTAAACATTTGGTTGTTATAACAGATTTGATAATTATATTGAAATTAATTAATGATAATTACAGATATATGTAAAAACATTTTAGTCGGGTTTTTTTTACATATTAAAAATGACGACACAAATAGATTGGTGGAGCTCTGCTGAACAGGAGATCTATTGTAGTTATTATTGATATGAATTGAACATTCCAATTTATAACAAGACATCTCAGTGCATTTTACAGAACAATTCAATCTACATACATTCTAACTGATCCTAGTTATCAAACAATGCAGCAAGTCTACTTGCTATGTAAATAAAAAGTAAAACGTTAATAGCAGGCGAAGAACATTTACTGGTTAGCAGCATTATCCCAGCAAATGCTCCTCTTTAGGTAGGTACCACAGCCAAATACACCAGACCAGGAGGGGAGAAGAGGGAAACTGAGAAAACATAAAGTTAACAGTTAAAATAAGAGCAAATAATGCTAATTCGAGAGTAGTAGAAGAATAAAGTATCAGAGTGAAGAACAAGTCAGGATGTCCTCCAGCAGGGATATCTTAGGATAATCTGTATAAGCTTGATCAAAAAGGAACGTTTTAAACCTACAAACTTCCTAGAAATAGCTAGGAAGGAAAAGCCCGACTGCAGCCTGGCCTCAAGTTGCATTTGTGGTACGTCGGAAAAACGACTAACTTCTAATGCAGCAAGTTAGTGTGTTGGCCTAATTATAAGCGAGTGTTGGCATTTGAGGGAGGTCTGGAGAAGGGAATCAGTTAACACTGAAAAGCCTTTTTTAAGGCTTTGATTACAAAATGCCATTTACTACATCGCTAGGAATAAAAAAATAGAAAGGGGGCACTTAGTCTAGGAGTTACGGTAAAGCTTTTTTGATGTAGTTGTGTATTTTCTGAAAATGTCACTAAATAAAACACTCGGGGTTTAATAGTTGCGTGTATTATTTGTAGAATTAAATTAGCAGCTAGTCCTGATTAAATGCATCATATTTGTTGTTGGTCCGTCTTGTAGCACCATTGAGGCGGAGGAGGAGGAAAAAAAGAGGAGGTGGGCATCTGGAAGCGCGGTGTCTGCAGCATAATTAAAACATGGCGGAGTCGGAGGAATTTCGACTTAAACGTTTAAAGGTATGAAAATAAAACGATAAGTGATCATCAACAGACAGGTACGGCTAAACGTATTAGTTAGCGCAGTTTCATTTTAACCTTTGTAGTTTAGGTTCAGCTTCCGGTAGAGAGGTGCTCATTTTTGGCTAGCATCGGTTAGCTAGCTACATAGCCCTGCTTAGCATCTTGTTTCAGGGAAAAAAAATGGAAAACGCAAACAATCACCGCGTTTAGCTGGTATTTCTGTACACCTTTAGGTCCTGTATTAACCCATACATTTTAGGCTTGCGTTGCAGTTGCCTCCATTTCTTACAAAACACGACCAAGGACTGCTGTGAACAATAAAAATAGCAGATTTTAGTCCGTTTTTTCAAATTCACCGCAGTGACTTCTGAAGCCGTAATATTTCCACCATCTTTTTAAATTGTCCTAAGCAAATGTTGTACGTTTGCGACTATTTATGCATCTGAAAATAAATTAAACGGTGATTAACTACTTATTATTAAAGAGTTGGTGACACGCCTCTTGCACACAACTGGACCATACTAGGCCTGGATCCATGTAATACTAGGGAGGTACCCACAACTAGAGGGTCAGAAATGTACATAAAGGCACCCACGTATTAGGGTTACCTTTATGAAGTTACACCTTTACCACATGCTATTTGTAGTTATAAACAAACTTGTAACATAATTCTAGCTGGAGATTTGTTCTCTGTCATTGTCTGGCTTTTTAAAAGTGGTCTACAAATCCTCAGTTTGGTTAAAGTAAAGGTTTTATACATTGCAAAAGCAGTATTGATTGGTACTATCTGTGTATTGATTGGCTGCTTATTTGAGATGAAGTAACGGTTGTGATGTAGTTATACCCACTTTGTGCACTATGCTAATACCTCCATGGTACAGCCCCATTATATCCCATTATTATGCTTAATACTTGGTACAGTGTGTCGGGTCTAAAAGTCCTGTCTTGACTCCTCCAAACATTCAATGACCCTGTTAGGATTAGAGAACATCATGAAATGATTAGTTCATGATGAACTGAAGTGGAGACACCACTTTATAGGTGTTTTAGCCAGTCAGCAGTAATTTATTAACATAATTCAGATGAAAAAACTATCTGAGTATCAATTTGGAGGAAACCTTGTTAGTGTACGAGTGATGGAAATTCCTAAGTGCTTATCAGTCATATTGAAAAACTTAAGGGGATTCTTTCCTAATGGATTTTCTTCCGTTCAGCGCGACGAGGAGATGTCCCGAATGTTCGATGAAGTGATGGGGCTGGGAGAATTCGCCGACTCCTCCAGAGGCTCTGTGGGTTCCTCCAAGAGTGGCGGTCAGCCAGAATCAAAGGGACTGGACGAAACTTTAGAACAAGCGGAAAGCCAGCCGCTTGAAGAAGATAGCAACTCGAGCAGACAAGAGAAAAAGACGGATGAGGGGACGGGAGAGACAAGTTTTCCTCCCCTCACTTCATCCTCTTCTGAAAAGCTGTCCTCATTTAATATGGTGAGGAGCGAAAGAGGAGGTGGAGGGAGTGGTGGAGCAGCCTTTGATGATGCACTGGATGGTCTTCCCTCTTATGGACCTGAGGAGGAGGATGAGGAGGACTGGCACTATGCCCTGCCGATGGGCTCCCTAGAAGATGTTGATGTGGGTAAGGCCAGCAAAATAAGTCAGCTTGGTCAGGAGAACAGTGCGTCTCAGAGCAACCCCTTTGACCAAAAACCTGAAGTTGAAGAGGAGGAGCAAGAGAATGAGGGGAGCACCGAGTCTGCCAACACCTCCCACTCCTCCCAGGATAACACCCCGGAGCACGACAAAGGTAAAAGTCCATGACGTATACTAAGAAGGAGATTGATCACCAGTCTGTTAAATACAATGCCCCAACACTCTCTGGAAAAATATATAAACTACTAAAGTACTCTTCATGTCTGGAAATTAGAGTGCGGAAAAACTATTTGTTTTTACAGACTTTATTCACTATCCTATTTTATAAATATAGGTTCCATCCTTTAATCTGCTTGTTTAGCCATTTGTCCATCTATCCACTTGCATCCATTCACACATTTAAGCTCAAAAGTACTCTGCCTACTGACAGATTCAGATCTGAAGAAATCGTTTTCTTTAATTGGAAGCAATCTTAATGTTTTGAAGAAGCCCAGTTGGTTCAAAACCCCGACCTGAATCTGATCAAGAATCTGTTGAGGGATCTAAAGATTAAGGTAATGGATAGGAGGCCTTGCAGCCTCATAGACTCGGAGCTCATTGCTTAAAATTGATTGTTAAAAATACGATAAAAGCTTACCGGCAGCTATAACGTAAATAAAAGATTCATTGGTGATTAATGAGCTGGAGATGAAGGATTTTCAACCTGCAAGTTTCTTCAAATGTTAATCAAAACAGAATTTTTTATTTATTTATTTATTTATTATATAATTGGCACCCCTTGTCTAGTCATATGTCCATCTGTCTGTGTGTCATCAGTACAGCCATGCAGATTCACTTCACTATGTAGATCCTACTTATCTCCTTCCTGTCTCTGGTTTTGGTGCTTCCTCATCAAAATGAAAACAATATATCACTTCCATAAATATATGTAGTGGAGTTTAGTATTTAAACTTTAGAAAATGGGCAAAAAACTCTGGAAATTTGAGTCTGGAAACGTCATCTTAACACAAACAATGAGCTTAAAACCAAGTTCCACTGAGCGATTGTGTGCTAATAGAGGATAACATACGGAGGGAGTCAGTAATTGCCTGTGGGCTTCTCTTATGTTGCTGGTTATGGTGAGATAATGGTGTGCTATCATCTCTCCTTGTTTACACACATTCTCTCTTTATTGCCAGCTGCTGGGGGCCTGAACCAGACAGAGGAGACGGAAGACAGCCAACAGGAAGAGGTCAGGATTTAAACAAAATTTGGAGTAATTTCACTTTCAAATTGGCGCCAGTTATCCATAAAAGCTGGGGGGTTTTTTGGTTTGTTTTCAGACGTCAGGGAACACTCAAGGGGAGAATCGTAATCCTCCTCCGTCTCCCAGGATAAACATTAAGGACGAGCCGATTGATGAAGGCTATGATGCTGCTTTGCTTCCTCAGAACTCAACTAAGCAAATCAAAGAGGAGCTGGAGCAAGAGGTAGGTCGGTGTTGTTATGTAAAACTAAACTAGCTGCAGATTTAGTGAAGTCTCAGTTGAGATTGTTAGGACAGTTCAGTTTAGATTATTGTTTAAAGTACAGTGGGCCCCCTGTCTATTCATGGTTCAGTAGTCACAGATTTTCTGTGGAATGTAACTTAAAAATTATTTACAGAAAATTCTGTTGTTTTTGGTCTTTAAACTTTCCTATGAACATGCACAGCAGTCACCAAACTCTTGCCTTTGAGGGTGAATATTTTGTTATTTTCTGCAGGTCTTGCTCACTATGAAATTGTTTGTTCACTCTTGAGTGGAGCTGCGTTTCATTTTCTATGTCCTGATGCATAAAACCAAGTAAGAGTATAAAGATGTTGCTTTGTTTTTGTCTTGATGTTTTCAGGAAGAGCTGAGGATCAGCTCTGTCTTCTCTGTAGGAGGAGGAAACACTTTCACGTCTTCTACCAGTGAGTGTCTTTACTGTTTACTTTAAAAATAACGGGGCTGATTATTCAAAAAGACAAGTCTTGAAGAAAAAGGTGGTAAAATAAATTGTTCTCATTAAGATCCCAATCAAACTAAGACTAAAGCTTTTGTTACACTATTTATGCTTTTTGTGGAATACCTTAGCCATGTTGTTGTATTTTTTTACCATGTTTTACATGATGACATGTCTATCTTGTGAGTTTAATGGGCAGCAGTTTGGTGCAAGGGCTCTGGGGAGCATCGTCTCTCTTTCTGTTAGTGTCACAGTTTGTCCTTGTGTTGCTGTGACATTGCTGCATATTTGCAGTTGTCACAGGTGGGAATGAAGAAAAGGTTCACTCTGCTTTCATTGCAACTCGCCTCAGCCAAGCAAAGCCTGTCGTTAGCACAAAACCACAGATGTTCAAGTATAAAAAGATATATTAAAACGCAGGAGTGGAAAAAGCAAATCCTTCAGGTGGGCAGCGGAAGTGCTGAAGGCATCATGAGTTAAATAATTTTGTTTTTCATTTACCCAAGTTATCTTTGTCTGATATGAGAATTTGATGATCAAAACATTTTAGAGGTAATATTTAATGGAAAAATGCCTTTTCTTTTCACTGTACAACAAAACATGCTTCTTAAACAGTTCTTATATTATAGGTCAGACAGTTTTATGTGAATATCCAGCCTCTAATTGACTCCTTTTTTCTTGAATTTCAATTTTTTTTTAAAAAGGAATTGAAGACGCTCTTTAGCCTGTCAAAGCTTCTACATAAACCACTAAAGCTACATTGAAAATTTACAAGTGGAAGCTAAAAGTTTTTTTCCCACTGTACTTTTTCAGCACAAGGGACTTTGCTTGACTCTTACATTCATGCTTGTATTTCTGAAAATATTTCAGTTTTCTGTGGCTAATTTGAGAAAAGTTTCAGCATCCTTGGTTGAAATGCGTAATTTATTGTCTAGCACTTTCAATTGAAATTTGTCTCCTTTCTGCGTTATTTCTGTTCTTATCTTAGATCAAGAGTTCTTACTTAAATTTTAAAAACAAAAATTCATTCAGAACCAGTAGTCAGACTCACTGGTTATTAGTAATAAACGGTTACATATTTAGTTTAAAAAAATTGATCTCCCGCCCCTCCTTTTTATTAATCCAAGTGCCTCCAGCTGTTCCGGCCCCGACCACGACGCATATTTTAATCCCCAGCAGAGGAGCCGTCCTGCAGGCCGTGGCTTCCCTCCCAGTTAGACCAGTAGTTTCAGTCCCGACTCCAATACCCACATTGACCGCATTCCCTCCGCGCCCTCCTCCACCTGCGGTACCTGGGAGTGTTCGCTGCAGCGGCTGTGCCAAGGTAAAGTTTTCCAGGGTTTACACTTTAGGTGATAGATTTTGTTACATCGCTGCTTTTTCTTTATTTATGGTCTGTTTTGTAGATTTGGAGGAGATGGGTGTTTATGTCATGCTGTCTTAATATTTTCTAGGTTTTGCTGAAAGGCCAAACAGCTTTCCAAAGAAAAGGCTCAACTCAGCTCTTCTGCTCAACAGTCTGTCTGACGGGCCATCTTCCACCAATCACAAAGGGTCGCGCGTGTTTCCAGTGCAACAGGTAGAATTTCCTGTTGGCTGCAACGCATCTAGGCTTTTCATTACTTTTTTTAGCTACCATATGTGGTCACTTTGAAGGTGTCAGTGATGAAATCTACCAGTAACTTTGGGTTTGTAAACTTATAAATCTTCATTTGTTACCAATAATAGGTGTAGCATAAAAAGAACAATCAGGACATTTCTGAACTTTTCTCAGGATCTCAGATTTATTTGGAATTGACACAGAAATTCACTCAACTAAAGATAATATGGGAAAAATCAACAAGAACTGTCAACCAAGAATTATATTTATTATTCTACTGTCTCATATCTACTTTCTATGGGCAAAATGAATTTACTAGCAAATATTGAGTAACAAGTACTACGCTAATTAAACCCTACAAATTAAGTTTTATTTCACAGGAAATGTTCAAGTCAAAGAGAGACATTTTATGTTTTTGCTTTGATTTCCACCTTTAATCTGAGAGGAAACAAAAAGAGTTGACCGTGATTCAGGAACAATAGAATCTTTATTTAACATCTTCGTTGATCAGCTTTCAGCACAAAAATAATTACAACAGAAATCCGCCTTGACTGGTCCAAAATTGAGATGCTTTACCTCTTTGAGAGACAACTGGACTTCTGTGACTGAAGTAAAGATCTTCAGTTTGTATTTTGAAGCTTGTGGTTCCTGGGGAGGAGACATAAAGAAGCACTTCTCAACCAATTAGAAGCAAACCTGGTGTCACCTGAGAGCTGTGTCACGTTGGAGAACCAATGATCTGCATTTATCCTTCCCTCTGCTCTGTTTGCAGGGAGATCCTTCAGCCAAGGGACATGGTCACAGTCCCAGCAGAAAACAGCACATTCATGCACTTTTGTGGCCAGTTCTGTCTGTCTGTATACAGACACAAGAAGAAACAAGGCGAAAAATTTATAATTGATAAACGACCTGAGAGGAAGCCTGAGAAGCCACCCGAAAAACCAGTGGAGCGTCCAGCTGAAAAACCCTTCTGTGGCGTCTGCAAATCCACCAACAAGGCATGATGTTTTAATTTTTTTTTTTCACTTTTCTGTTTAGCTGCATGTAAAAACCTTTACATTTGCTTTTGACTATGATGCAAGTCATCTTTAATAAAGGTTTATTGCATGGATTGTGTCCTTGAGATGTCTTTGCCGTTGTTTTTGTCCCTTTTAACTCGAGCTCATTTGGTGTTTTTGTCTTTGATCATTATTTCTGCAGCAGATTGAGCATGAAGTCACCTATCAAGGGAAACTGCACAGACTCTGCAGTGACAACTGCTTCTTAACCTGGCGCAAACAGCGCCAACTTGCCTTGAACTGCTGCGAAGGCTGTGGGCTTTACTGCAGCAGCAAGTCAGGTTCCTGTCACACGCTAACCATTGAAAAGTCTCAGCTCAACTTCTGTAGTTCCACCTGTATTGGTACCTTTAAACAGGTATGTTGCAAGAACTGAAGTAGGTGTTTCCCTTTCTATTGCAGTTTTAGGTTGAATTTCTGTTTTTCTCAAATCAAGTCGGTAGAGACAGAAATTTTATGATCAGGACTCCCTGAAAAATTGTGAGCAACAATTTTTTTCTGCAGAGTTGCAGAAAGACGACAGAGTGTGCCAACTGTCACAAGACCACAGTGGTGTCCTCTACCATCATGGAGCGTGACCACAAGGGTAAAGTTCAACTGTACTGCTCTCCAACATGTGTGGAACAGAGTCGGCCACCCAACCACAGCCTCACAGGTACGATGTAGCATTGTTAGTTTGGTCCTGCAGACTGAATCTAAGGGCTCAGCATTAAAACATGATAGTTTAATTTATGTTTAATTTAACTGTTTTTGTAGGTACTCCATTCCCCTGCGGCCTGTGTAAAGTTTCTGCGGTTCCTCAGTATCATCTCGCCATGGTGGATGGCACCATTCGCAGCTTCTGTTCCTTAGCCTGTGTGACCACATTCAGGGTAAAACATCATATATTCAGTTATAAAATCCAGAATAAATCATTTAAATATGTAGAATTCAAGCAATCGACCTATGATTAATTGGTGAATAATGGTTTATTAGATTCAAATTAATTCCAATTGATTAACTAATCAAGGCTGCTAGACCTTCTTTTAGTGTTGTAGTTTGCCCGCCATCCAGCAGGGGGCGACACTGGTCATCCTTAACTGGAGCCAGTTGACGCAGAAACAAAGATGGTGGAGGGATCCCAGAGCAGGAAAGAGAAACGGTCCCAACACAGTGTGGGATGGAAACTGGACTTTATGTGGTTCTGTTTAGAAATATAAACACTCAACAAGTGAAAAATTTAGCCCTTCATCTTATGGAAAGATTCTACTGATGCAAGAGAAAACTCAGGTTTTTAAGAAAATGGAAATTTATCAATTAATCGTTAGTCGATCAGTAACTCATTAACTGATAACTTGCATCCCTATATATATATATATATATATATATGTCATGTTTAATTATGTTCTTCCTTATGAGTTTTTTGTACAATTATTTTGCAGAAATCTCCTCCCACATCTCAGCCTGATCTTACCAATGGAACCTCGTCTCTCAGGGACCTTCCCAATAAGGATGCTCCAAAGCCGGGACCCTCCACCGCAGCCAATGGGGTAACCGGGGCCACCTCTGTCCCCCCCATTCCTCAGGATTACTCATCTTCAGTCCCATACCCAGGACACCACCCCAGTTACACGTCGGTACCCCCTCTAGTGCCTCCGCATTCGGCTGTGTCCACTCCTACTCTTCCTGGACAAGCCCACGCCAGATCCCCCCTAGAGCAGCCTGTCAAACCGCTGGAGGACGGACTGAGTGATGCCATCGCTCTGACCTGCTATCAGTGTAGCAAACAGTTCAGCAACAAGCCGCTGCTAATCACCCACCAGGTGGGAAATTTGAGTCACTCTCTTAACTTTGTTCTATCAATCTGTGAAACCCTGCTGACAAACATTCATGCCTCTTATGTCGGATTTTTGTCCGCCTACAGGGTCGTATTTTGTTGTTATGCAGTAAATCGTGCTGTGATCAGTACAACACCCAGAAAAATGTCCTCTCTGTGTGCGACTACTGTAAAGAAGAAAAGGTCCTTTATGAGGTCACCAGCTTCAGTCACCAGGACGTGTTCTTTTGCAGTGAATGTACGTTAAAAGATCATGTTTTATTTTCTGCTTATGCAAAAGATGTACTTCACTAAACATCCTAAAAAAATAAACACTGGAAAATATTTGTAATATAAAATGTAGAGTAGAGTTTTACCAATCAGAATTTTGTGGTTGATTTTGATCTGTGTTTTAGCGTCTTATATTAGAGAATTTTGCAGCTACCACGGCAAATATTATAAATACTAATACTAACTAAAAGCATTTCTTAATTTCCTATGATGCAGAGTCAAATTTACTGATATTTATCTATGCTCTTGTGTAAAAAATGGGAGAAAATAGTATTAAAAAACTGACAATATAATTGTAGATGTTGTTTTTATCATTAATTCAAATTTATCAAGACAATTAATCAAAGTTCTTATCAGAAAAAATTCACAATAAATAAAAAGACAATAAATGCACAGATCAATTAAGGACCAAATCAATACATTTCTGCTCCTTTCTTATAATCTCTGGCTTTTGCAAGCTTACATTTTTACAAGGTCGTCAGTAAAAAGATCTGCCTGAATCTGTTTGTTTATACTGTAATATGGTGTTTAGAGATACGGAAATCTCTGAAGGATTGAATCTGGAAAAGTATAGAATTTTGATCTAAACAAAGTGAATAATGAAGTCAAGTCAGCTGCAGCAGGTTTAACAGATTCATTGAAGTTTAGGATTGTTAATCTTGTTAATAAGGCATTTCCTTCTTTTGCCCCAGACTGTAAGCAGTTCTTCAAACAGGAACGCGCCCTGCGCCCTTGCTCCTACTGCTGTGGCCTTGGCCAGAAGATGATGCTCAGTCACTATGGCGGGAAGATCGAGGAGTTCTGCAAACCTCACTGCATGTCGCAGTACACGGTGCTCTACTATGGAGTAAGTATAGGACAGACGTCCCACAAGAATGTGTTCATACAGCAAGTAACAAAAAAACCCAAAAAACATTGAGGCAGCTCGTGCCCAGAAAAGGAAACCAAAACTTATCTTAAAGAAGTAGAATCTCCTGTTATCCATTGTGGATATTTTACCTTTCAGGAACATCACGGATGTAAAAAAAATATGTAAATATTAGGGTAGAAAATCTATATTCTTTCTTTTTAGGTTGAGTTCTTCTTTCCCTCCTCTGATTAGAGTGTGTATAAACAAAATTGCTATTCCTCCCTTGGAGATTTCAGTAAAAACCTCATACTCGCGTGTAAATATTCTGAATAAGAGCTCTTATCAGAAACAGGAAGGAAGGTCAGACTCTTTACACCAAGCAGCACGAGGATTCAATTTGGTCATTTTTTCTATTTTTTTATTGTGTCTATTTCTGGAGCTGTATCACTTACAAATAATCAGCTTATTTATATCACATAAATTCACAAGAAATGTCTCCTTAGGGCAATTTCATGAAAAACTGCTTGAATTAATTTCCAAATATACAAAAATGCTATTAATCTTAATCCTAGCAACAGTTTAAAGTCATGTACACAGACCAATCTGATCATAAATGTAATATTGTTGAGAATAATGTGTACAATGTTAATAGTTTTTTTAATTATGACAATTAATGGTAATTTGTAACAATACTCTATTTGGAAGAAAATATGTGTAATTTATAAACTTTGCCATCTGTCATATTTATGTTTTTCACAGTGAAACAGAACAAATAAGGTTATTATTATTCTGTGATTCATATTTGATTCATTTTCAGGTATTTCTGCAGCGCTGGAAAAATTCATTAAAAAAATAAATCAATTTGTATGCTTTGAGTGAGAATTTGACATTCTTCATAGTTATACATCAGATCTGAAAAGCATGAACTGACTTCCTCCACAGAGCATGTGTAGATTTGGAGCTCTGGGTCAGGGTCTGTTGGCTCCCCTCGGTTTAGATCCCAGTGTGATCAAATCTGATGTTTTATTCCCTCACTGTTCCTCTGCCCAGATGGGTCGGTGCGACAGCTGCAGGAAGCAGGGCTACATGAGTGAGAAACTGCAGTGCCTGGGTTCAGTCTGCAACTTCTGCAACATGGCCTGCCTGCTGCAGTACTGCTGCCTTCATTTTGAGGCGAGCCAACACACCAGCAACGGCATGGCCTCTGCCCCGCCACTGCCATCCGGTAGCAAGTTATTTAAAATCAAAGTTTCTTATCCAGTTGTCTGTTGCTTCAGTAAGACAATCTTTCAATTTAAATGTTTGTCCAGCTCCAGCGCAGCCTCATCACCCCTCGAAGATGAATCCTGTCATTGCAGATGTTGTCTCTTTAGCCAACGGCTCGGCCTCCCAGCCCAGCGGGTCGGCAGGTACAGCGCTGACCGGTTAGTTTCTACCACTTACATCCTGAAATTTTCTAAGTCCATTTTTTTTAACTTTATTTGTTTAACTTTATTTATTTTCTGCATCTTAAGTTTGCATAGCTAGTCCAGAAAACATGTTGAAACTCTTAATTCAGCTTCACTTTTTTTCCTAGAAAATTACACAAGTCTTGTTCTTCTGCAGCATTTTACTATGTTTTTAGTTTTTTTTTTTTGTTCTTCCCCTTTATAAAGTATTTTTGGGGGCTTCTATAGCAATGCATAGAAAAGCAAAGCAAGGCATTTCAATGCCTCCTATGCAATGCATGGAAGGCACCTATTATTCTACACCTCAAAATAACTGTCGCTTTTTTTCACCATTAAGTTCATTCTTTATTGTTCCATTTTGTTATACTGGTTTTATTTGTTTATTTGTTTTTATCCCATTTTCAGTTGTGTATTCCCCTTTAAAACTCTTCCACACACAAACGTTTGAACTAATTTAGGCCTTCTGATATAGCTGTTTAATTTTAGTTTTTGTCGTGTTTCTCATTTTGTTTTTATCCCGATTTTGCAGGAGAGCTCCCATCCTCCAGCATAGATGGAAAGAACCTTGATCATGTATGAACATTTCTTTTTAAAATACAGTTCAAACTGAATATATATTAAATATAATTTAAACAAGATTTTAAAAAGCATTTTTGTCCTTTTTAAACTACTGAGGTTCTAACTGTTATTTACCTGATTAGAGAAAACATATTTATAGGAAATAATCAGATCAAATCTGTGACGCCCGCAGGCCAGTACTCAGACTGACGCCATGCGAGCGCCCGCGCCCCGTCGCCGTCAGATGAAAAACAAATCTGTTCTGTGCCGACCTTTCACCATGGACCAGGAAATCATGTGCCAGCTGCCTTCACCTTCCCCTGAACCAGAAGGTAACTACATGAAACACCTTTCAGTGTTTTAGGCTTGCTGCAAGCTAGAATGCTGCAGAGGAGACTAATGCACTCCTAAGGACTTTAGTGGCTACCTTTTATTTTATTTATAGTCTTATGCAGCTAGCAAATGAAACATGCCAATGTTAACACTTTTGCATGTCAATATGTAACTATGAACAACGTAGTGGAATATATGAGGGGATGAATTTCTGCTGTTTCACATCTAAAAATGGCTTTTGAACAGTCGCCAAAGAAAGAAGTCCTGCAATCTATTCTGAATGAACACTCGGCTTTACACTCATTTTACAGTGTGGGTATATAGTAGGTCTAATATGAAATGTTTAGTTCGTATATGTTGAGAAATTTACAAACTACAAACATTCTCATTTTCTCATTTTTATCACCTGAAGTGAGATTTTGTGGAGTAGTTCTTAGTAGTCAATATTCTTCTTTCTCTATACAGCAGTCAGTGATCTCAGTGAGGAGGAGATACAAATTACAATATACAAATATGAAATTTGTACTTTTGTGTTAACATTTTATTACAGTTTAAAATAAATTGAATTAAATGTTTGTTTTTTCCCAACTGTGTGAATTCCTTCTTGATTTTCTAAACTCAGGTCATTCTGACTGCTGTGTAAAAACGTGTTTAAAATTTTAAAGAAGTTTTTTTAATAGAGAATCATCTGCACTAATATCCCAAAAACAAGCTTTTGTCACATCTTAGATGTTTTATTGAATGTTCTTCTTCTGGGATTCATTTAAATAGTTTTCTTAACAATTGCACCAGCTCTGCTAGATAGCTCCTCGCAGTCCGACCAACCATCCAGATCGCCGCCGCGGTCTCCGAAAATCCAGGAGGAAACTGAGCCGAGCAACCTCACGCCAGCTCGACTAACCGGGCGCCATTTCCTGGGTAGAAAAGAGATGGATTCCAGCTGCAAGGTGTGCTCCCAGAGGAGGAAGAGGAAGCTGGATGAAGGCGAGGCTGGACAGAAGAAGCGAAAGATGGAGGATGGTGACGATGAGCCAGAGAAGGAGCAGGGAATTTCTGTCAGCAAGGAGAAAAATGAGGAGGAAGAGAAGGATGTGGAGTCTGAAATAGAGTGTGGCACAATGAAGAGACAGACACCGTTTTACTGTAAGACATGTACTGAGGAGCCCAGCCTCTGTCCTGTGCCTTGTTTTGAACTTTACCACACAAAACTTAACTACGAAGCACCAGGTGAGCCTCTCGAGTAACAGAAACACTTTAATTCATACCAATAAACCTGTTTTCATGCTTACTGATGCAGTTTAATGTTTTTATATGCTGTCTTTAGTTGTTGAAGTACATGTTGACTTCCTTTGAGGGTCGAGTTTGTCACCCGGTTTTTCTCTCTCCAGCTTCCTGATCTGCTGTTTTGAGAAGCCATCTCCCATCTCTGGCTGCAGACACAGACAAAAAACAAACTGCAGCCTAAAAATCTTCCTGTTCAGTCTCACACTACGCAGTCTGTGCTAATCCCAAACCATGCTGGGAGCATCTCTCACTAAATTGAAAAAACTGATCTTGTATTTTCTTTGCAATTACAGGGTTCCTACAATGTTGAAAAGTATAGATTGGAATTTAAAACCTTGATTGATGTGGACAAAATAAAATTGTAGACATTTTGTGGGGGGAAAAAGAAAAGTGCTTGCAGACTCCTCTCCATATACTGTCTCATAAAAATCTGACTTTGCCCAACAAATTTACTCATAAAAAGTAGAGTAATTATTAAACCGATCACACATAATGGAAGTTTTGAAGTTATTAACGGATGAGAACTGCTTTAAATCATTTTGGTAGGATTTGTCTCAGCATCATGGGCTTGTTGTCTATTGATTATCAAAAAAAATCTTCATATAACATAGGGATTGCACCTCAAAGAAGTAGTTATTTTTTAATTCATTATTGTCACAACTCTTGGGTATAATTAAGGGGAAAAAAATCATTGGTCTTTGATGGATATTTTCAACATGAATAAGCAAGATAATAAGCGAATACTGTATCTCCAAAGTTGGTGGTTTGATTTGTTGAGATAGTGAGATGTTATTTAATTAAAAAAAAAAAAGGCTCAGTCATGTTATCTTAAGAATGAGACTGGCTGTATTTGCCAGAAGGTTTGGGCACCGAATTTGAGATAAAGATACAACAAAACAGTCAGAGACCTCAACTCAGGTTAATTTAACTGTTATCTCTACAAAACAACTGAAGATAAGATAATGAAACATTTTGCTGCAAATGTTTCAAGATCATGCTATTTTGAGATGATATAATAAAACCTTTTGCATGACAAACTGGGCAAAAATATTAAGGATCTAATTGAACTGGTATTTAAAAAGAAACCCAGTTCTAAAAAATGGAAAATATTTGCCTGAGATCCAAACCATTTTATTCCTAGATAATGATTTAATTATCAAGATATGTAAATAATTCAGTTTAAATTTAACTTGAGATCTGGCATAACAAACATAGTAATCCTGATCAAAATATTGACCCATTGTAAAGGTAAAGTTCATATCCTGAGGTAATGAAAAATAGAAACTTTTTGCAGCAAAAACTTTTGGGTTCTGTTATTTCAAGATGATTTTATGACAATTTTGCTACAACAAAACAATCTTGAGGTTTTAGTCAATATCCTAATTGAACAATTATTACTATATAATAAGCTTCTCATTAAATTTCTAAATCATTTGCCATGGAAGGTTTACATCATGTCATCTAAAGATAATATCAAAAAGCATAAAATGATCTTCAGGTCTTATCGCGAGACACTGAAACCTTTGTCAGCAAGTGGTTAGATATTTCTAGATAATGTAATGAGAACAAATAAATACACCAGTAATAAAATAATAATCCATCTGAACTATTTTGTTTTGTAAATTTTATGGACAGTCATATCTTAGAAACTTACATGATGTGAATAACGACGACCTAATTAAGCTTTTGTCACTACAAAACAACCTAGGGGTTTTATTTATATTAAAATTATTCACATGAATGAGCTCAACATTGTATTCTGATACAAAGAACTTATCAGCTGAACATAATTATCTTGAGCTCTCATCTTAAGACGGCAAGCTGATCAAACTTTTAATCAGTACCAAACACTTCAGGTTTAATCTCAATATGAGATGTTTTGAAACTCCAGAAGTCATTTTCTCAAGATAAAAATTGGTCTCTAGACAAATAAAAAATAATTTCCATTCATATAATTTGGGGGTGTAAGATATCTGCTGAAAATAAGTGTACACAGGAACATTTGTTCAGCTTTGTCAGTCAAAAATTGCTTTTTCTAAATTAAAGAAATTGATTTTTCCACACAGATTTGAAACCTTTATTGTTCTTTCACTGCACACTGCCAATAAACCTGAAACTAAATGTTTGACAAAATCCCGACATTTGTATTTATTTGTATTTGTAAGTCATGTAGGAACCCTGTATATTATCTTAAGTTAGCAGTATTTAGTTTCCACAGGATTTCTATGATTTGCTGTAGTACTAAAGTTCTTCTTTGTGTTAATGTTGCTTTTACTGGTTGAGGATGAAATACTTGAAGGGCTTCTCAGATTCTCGGAGCCTACTGTAAGATCTAATAAACTATTACCTCATTAATATATGTGTCAGAACACATCAACATGTCATTAAAGTTACAGTGTGTTGTCAACTTTTACTCATCACATTTCATCCTTTTACAGCATGTTTTTTTTATTTAAACATTTCCTCTGAAGAACAAGTGCAAAACTGTTCATCTTTTTATTAGTCATTTTCTTTTTTTTTTCACCTCATTTGCTTTGTGCCATGTTTATTTTCTAATCGATATTTCAGTATTAAATTGGTTTCCTTTCTTTAAAACACTAATTTATGGTGAACTTCTAGAGAAAATGACATTTATGGATTTGTGGGTGCAAGCTTTTTAATCCATCATCATCTGTTCAGTTATGAATGAATTCAACTAGATGTCTTTAAACATCACATTGAGCGTTTAAATCAGAATAAAACACTGTTGCCAGGATAATGTGACTTGAGCTGGAAGCAAGCAGTGTGAAGTTTTGTATCACACACAGACTGTCACCTGCAATTTTGAATCACCTGTTCTGCTGATCCGTTTTTGTTGTTACTCTAAGACTGTTGAAGTTACAGTGATTTCCTTGCAACACTTCACTGATGCATCAGAGTCGATTCCAGCTTTGTTTTACAACGGTAAAGTTTACTTTGGACATTAAATCTTTGTCTGATTAGGATTTTTACCAAGTGAATTTTAAGTAAGTGGTCTTGTTATAAGAAAACAGTCTCAATAAATGGTTTTTGAAAAAAAAAAAAAAGACTTCTCAGTTCTCTGTTTTTTTATCCGATTACACTTGTTGGATGATCCACAGAAGATATTTGTTATTCTCAGTTATGCTGTGGCATGCTATCATCAAATAGTCAAAGGTTAGTTTTACTTATAGGATCTCTGACCTACAGAAATTTCTGGATGTTGCGCAGCAGATACGTGTACAAATGTCGACATCTGCTGGCTAAATATTAGAATTGCACTTTGGTTCATCGAAGGGAACTTTAAGCTATGTAGAAATAAAAAGCCGCCAATGGTGTGCAACATTATGTAATAATCTAAAACAGAGTAATACAATCTTAAGTTTATAAAAAATATGTTTTCATAAAGCTTTATTGGTCAAAAGAATAATACAAAATGGAGAAATCTATATTCGTTTGGTTTAATTTAGAAAAAATGCAGCGTTTTAAACAATATATAAAAGGATTGGTTTTTTAAAAAAAAAATCTGAAACTGACCCTCGTACTAAAAAAAATTATATTGCATCAGTTTCTTGTGATGATTTCCATTGGCACACAAATTGTAAGTACTTTGTCTCTTTAACCAGTTTCCTGGTTTACCTCCAAAGTCCTAAGTTTTACTGTAACAATGAATTAAAATTAACTAAGGCTTCTCTTATAGCTTTTATCCATATTGTTTTAATATCACAGTTTTTATCTGATAGATCAGGGATCTACAACCTCCACCTTTTTGTTGTTTCATTCTTTTGTATTTTTCAACCATAAAAAATCATAGATCGGTGAAGTTGGTCTAGAACCGCTACTGTTCCTTATAATATGCTAAAAATAAATGTATTCCAAAATATTTTGTTGTGTTGCAAGTGTTTATTTTAGATTAAGATTATATCAATAAACACAAGAAACTCTAACCTTCCTCTTTCTCCCTTTACTCATTATTATCTCCGCTGCAGACAGGGAGGAAAACATGAAGGTGTTCATGGTTCCAGTACCAGTACCAGTACCAGTCTTTGTCCCAGTGCCTATGAACATGTACTCCCAGCACACGCCTGTTGCCATGGTGGTACCCATGCCGGTATGTGCCAGTTCACTTTGTATGAAATGGGAATAACTGGTTACACTGGGAGTCGCTGGAACTGGAAGTTTCCTGTTTTCCAGATTCCAGTGCCGATTGTTGTCAAGCCTCAGACCAAGGATGTGAAAGATGCAGCTGTCCAGATGGAGAAGCTTGATGAAGAGGAGCAAGAAAAAGAAAAAAGATATTTTTCCAGTATAGGTAACGATTTCAGAAGAAACAAAATCCCTATTGGAATCAGTTATGATAATCAGGAGGATTTAAATTGTGCCTTCTACAATAAATCATTTTAATTTGGACGTCTTAAAATGAAGCAAAAAAACAATCGAACCAACGCCCCTGTCAAAATAAAATCAAAACCACCTTGCCTTACTCCTGATATTTTCATTTAGTCAACAAAGTTGCAGGAAACCAGCAATCAACCCATGGGCCTCTGCTTTAATGAAATGAACATAAAATCTTTTACGATGCCTTCAAAGTCCTGGTACTTTTTACACTGTTTCTAATGTTATAACGTTATACTTTAATGCCTTTATTATGCAAATATCATCAAGTGAACTCCAGGGAGGCAAATAAGTTTAAGTGATTTGCAAAACAGGCATGCTTTTTAGACAATTAGCTGAAAGATTACCTGATGTACTTTATTACTCCTAAAATTTCTTCTTTTGTTTTGCTAACTGAGCTTTCACTACATGATTTCCCAGTGATGTGAGCAACAACGAGAGATGATGAGTGAAAAAGTCAGCTTTAATAGAAAATTTGGCTATCTGTAAGGAAACTCTAAACTATGAGCAGGTTTGTTACTATATAAAACCAGGAAGAAGATTTATCTAAGATGTTTTGCTTCAGACTCTTCAGTCGTGATTTAGGTTCAGGACTAAAATCTTCTTCTTTCTTCTGCTTCTTGTGTTTGTGTATTTTTTGCTGTAGATCAGTGCAGTTCTGGGGATGTTAAGACTGAAGTTGTCAGTCCCACAAAGCAAAATGAAGAGATAGCAGCTCAGACTGACCTGCTTCAGACTGAAAGCTCAGAGAGAAGCACAGAAGCACCAGATCATGAGACTGATGACCAACCAGAGACGGGTACAGCTGTCATCAATCATCCTCCCAGCAGCAGACGCAAAGATCAGCCTCCTTCCTCTCCTGTGATGGATCTGGAAGCTGACCTCCAGCCTGGTGCGCTGTACTTTATGGTTTATTTATGGTTATAAGAAATGTAACTGATTCAGCTGTAAAAACACCGACGCTGAGAGTTTTTTTTTATTTGTTTTGACAGAATTGTTGAATCAGAACTCATCTGTTCAACAGCGAGGAGTTAAGAGACGCAGAGAAGGTTCCTACGGCAGGAAACGGGTACAACACTTTCTGACAGACCAGCGTTGTAAAATTTAAAGATAAGAGAAGCTCATGTCAAACGAGGCCAGGACAAAACTCAAAAGTTCAAGTATCTTTTTAAGAATATAAAAGTAAAGCAAAATTAGACGGTTTTAAGTAGTTTTAGTGATTATAGTTAATCCTTATAGTTTTCTCAGAAGCAAAGTTTTGCAACTGTGCTTCTGAGGACAATATTACAAATACAGTGACAATATGTACTTCAGCCAGTAATTATTTTTGGTTATTTAGTACTTAGTACTATTGCTATTTGCTTTCTGAATCACAGAGAGCAAAGATGTGCAACAAGCAGAGCTGATGCTAGATTTAGCAAAAATGTAGTTGGTCAGGATTAAAGATTTCTGCAGTGTTCACTAAAATAATTTATATAGTCCTTTCTCTGTTGAGCTTCTTATGTTACATATAAATATTGAAATATTGATTTCTCATTATACAACCTTTATTCAAACTATTTGATTAGATTTTTTGGGTAGACTGTACCAAAAGCAACAACAAAAAAAGCATCCAAACTGGTCTTGTTTTACTTTTGCAAACTAAGTAAATGTAGCAGACGTCAAAACTTGGCTTCAAATAGCCTGTATTCACTGTTAAATACAGATTATTTAGTATATTTAGTGTATTAATTATTAAATACAGATTATTTCACAAGTTGGTGAAAGTAGAAATATGTGCTTTTAATGCTTTATTTGAGTAGAACTGCAGGGTATTTGTCTTATTTTTGTTATCTGTTAATATTTTAAGTGGGTTTATCATTCTGAGATGCATTTCATTATTTCAGAGGCTTGTTTTGAACTAAAGCTCTCACCATCTGTCCATCCAGGGTCGCAGGCGAACTGGTTCTGCTGATCGAAGTGTTTCAGGAACACCTGCCTCCTCCAAGCTGAACCATCTGTACGGGGTCAAAGCCTGGACGAGCTGGATCCAACAAAGCAACAAGCAGCCAACAGAATGTGAGGCAACGTCGTCGTTCATTTCCTTGAATTTCTCCAAACTGCTCCCATAAACATTTTATTCTTTTGCCTCCACAGCCAGTCGAGTAGTTTTCAAAGAGGACATCGTTCAGTGCAGCTCCGCTGAGCTGGGCTTCGCTCTGACCCGCTTCATCAGAGAGGTCCGGCGGCCGAACGGAGAGCCCTACAGCCCGGACAGCATCTTCTACCTCTGTCTGGGAATCCAACAGGTGCACAAACATCACGCTGGTTTCCAGTTTGGTTTATTCAGAGTTTTCTGATCTAGTTTGTCTTCTCTGTGAACAGCATCTGTTCCTGCGGGGGCGGATAGAAAACATTTTCACAGATGAGGTTTACAGTCAGTTTGGCAGCGAGCTCAGCAGGATGCTTCAACTTTGGAAACCAAAGCTGCAACCAAGTGGTACGTCACTGAAGTCAAGCTTTCAGTTGGCCATCTTAACTCCATCAGAACTCAAGTTTTTCCTGATTTTCCCAACATTCCCATTTCCTCCCTCAGGTGGGATCGTTCCCTCTCGCATCGAGGAGTCTTACCTGTGGGAGTGCAAGCAGCTGGGTGCCTATTCACCCATAGTGCTGCTCAACACGCTGCTCTTCTTCTGCACCAAGCACCTCCACCTCACCACGCTGGCAGAGCACCAATGTCTGTCTTTCTCCAACTTCACCCGGCGCTACAAACCCCAAGGCACAGCCGGAAATGTTTACCTCCAGTACGAGAGAAACAGCACAGGGACATCTGGCTCTGAGCAGAAAGGTGGCGCCTCGAAAAGCAACTTTTTGTGGCTTTTTCAAATTATTTCTTATAGCTGAAACTAATCCAGTCCTTTATATTAACTCACTGCAGCTCTAAAATGTATCTCCCCCTTTACATGTTACAACATTTACCTTTGTGAGAGGCCAAGAACATCAGCAAGAGTGTAGCTTCAAACACAGCATGTGTGCAAGATAAAATAAGTACCAACTCCTGCTCTCCTCCATCATTCTGTTGTTTTTGAAGTGAACCTGTCAATGAGGAAGGGTGGACAGTCAAAGAGTTTTCCAAAAGTATTCATGAACCTTAAACCTTTGTCTCATTCTTCCACATTCCAGCCAAAATCTTTACTGTATTTAATTGAGATTTGAAATGATATACCTACAAGAGGTAATGGTTCACAAGTGAAGTGGAGGGAAAATTAATTTTTAAACTGGTCATGAGCAATAATTCCCAATAGATTTTGACGGATATATTTATAATTTTCCTCTGTTAGCTAAAAACTTGCTGTCTAGTAGATGATTAACTGTCTACACATCTGTTAGGTCCTGTCTCAGGCCTTTGTTTGATTAGTTTTCCTGGGTATTTAACTTTTAGATACTCGTTCCTGCTGGTTTTCAGTCATGTTCTTCACAAATCGGACATATTCCAGGTTTTGGTTCAAAGGACGGGATCAAAAATGTGTTATATCCTTTAGAAAGACTAGTGGGCCTAGGGTACTTTTACAGAGAGAAAGTCTGCCTGTTTGGAAAAATAAGAAATAACTTTGAATGTATTTTAAAATGTGACATACCTCATCTTGCTTCCAGACCATCAAGTAGGGAGCAACGGAGAGATGTGGGAAAATGCAGCCAACCCCCTGCAGTGTCCCGTCCGACTCTATGAGTTCTACCTCTCTAGATGGTGAGTCCCCACAGAGGCACACAGACACACATGCTTCTGTTTAAAGTCAATACATCTTAGGTTTGTCGTCTTGACCTCCTACAGCCCAGAGTCTGTGAAGAATCAAAGCAGCATGTTTTACCTCCGGCCTCAAAGGAACGTCCACACATGCAGGTCAAGGTGAGGAAATTGTCTTTTATTTCGCTCTGCAGACAAGAAACTAAACACAAACGCGAAGGCTCCTCTGATGTCAAACCCTGGGAGAGAAGTATTTCTATAACTTCTGCCTTATTTGATCTAAAGTACCGTTGTCTTTAGTATTTTGAAGAGTAGACAAAAAAGAAGCACTGTGTTACATCACATTTACACCCCAGGAAAAACAGAAGTCATGCATCACTCGCTAAAACTTTTTAGACTCTCATATATGGTTACAAATGTAAAAATAGCTTTAGTCAGTTGAGAAATGTCACGTAGCATACAACTGCTTCTTTAGAAAAATCAAACACTCCCAGGTTACGGATTGAGAAGCAGTTGGTGAAATGTTCCCAGACGGTTTGATCATACTAGAAGGTTTAAAAGAAAGTGTTTTTTGTTTTTTTTTATTATTACGGTAATAACTCCTCCATCTGTCATCAGCAGCTCCTCCTGGTACTCGTCCCAGCCGCTGGACGCCTCCACCCTCCAGAGCATGCTCACTCGCATCTTGGCAGTCAGGGAGGTTCAGCAGGAACACGAGCGATCAGCTGCAGCTGAGGGACTCTCTCAGTCGTCCGTGTGACAGAAGAGACCAACATTTTAAGTGTGTTTTGCTGTTATTCCACTGTTTGGATGTTTTATTTTTAGACTATATATATATGATGAAAAGCTGTTGGCTCTCTTTGTTTCAGTGCTTTCTCTGGAGAAACTTTGAATCTTCCTCAAGGACACTCGTTATTTTAAATGTTATCAATTCCTGATATGATTTAGCACATAGAAGATAAACATGCCAGGGTAAACCCTAACCCTAACCCTATCTGGGCAACACTTTCTCTTAGTGCCTCTTTTTCATTCTCATATCCTATTTTGTTGTATTTTAAGCTCCTTGTGGCCTTTCATAACTACCGTTGTTAATTGGCTGTTTTAGTTGACTGTGTACTTTTATTTACAAGATTTAGTTCGGTTACAACATTGAGCTGTTTCCATTTTTATATTCAACATGCAGTTCCTTTTCATGAATCCCAGGCGTGCACTTGTCCTGTAAATGTTTCAGTCATCAAATGTTATTGCATCTGTATGAGAACTCATTACAACTGAAGCCCCAAAGAGTTTAATTTGTTTCAGACACAGAAAGCTGTGTTGTTAAGAAATAATAAAAAAAATCCTAAGAGATTACAATCAATTTCTGTGGCTAGTTCCAACACTGCATAAAAATATTAAAGAACTGTTTAAAGATAATCTGTGTGTTTTGAACTTTTAAGCTAATTAACCAGGGAATTTGTGCTTTCACCCTTTTTGATGGATTGACTAATAATTTGATAAGCAAACTGGTGTCTTCAGTGCTGAATTTGCTGTCCACATGATGAACACAGAACATATATTCAGGCCTCACTTCTTGGAAATACATACATTATATTTACTCTTAAGAATCTGGAGGGTTCCTACTTTTTTTTTTCCAATTCAAAATTCGACAATTTTTCAGATGGGTTTCCGGTGCAGTAAGTAAATTTTCTGAAGAACAAATACAAGATCTTATTATGAATTTAAAAGTCTGGCGTTTTTCTGGAGTACATAAAAAGCAAAAATGTTTAAAACGCAACCGTGATTGTTTAAATTTTAGTGATGAAAAATATCTAAAAAATAAATGTACATATAAAGAAAGCAAAATCAACTAAAAGAATGTAAGGTAAAATAATTATATGCATTTTTGACTACATGTTTTTTTATTTTTTTCTACTTGTTCTTTCGTCTATGTTTTATTTCGTTTAATATTTTTAGTTTACATTGTGATCTTGTCATAAAAATCGTTGTTAATTGTATATTCTACAAATTACCTTGAATGACATTTTCGATGCATTTGTATGTTTTTGTGTTTTTATGTATTTATTTTTAGTTTATATAGTGAAACAACTGACATAATAAAGCCACATAATAAATAAACTACCGGTAATACAACCACCACGTGACGTCACACTCCTGCGACTGTTTACATCCAGCGTACGTGCGACGCCATCATGGCTCTTTTCCCAGCGTTTGCTGAAGTGTCGGAAGACAAAGTTGAAGATTCGTCGAAAGGTGGTAATTCGTTGATTCATGTTACGCGTGTTTTGCGTTTTAGTGCATTCGAGTTAACATCCTTTTGTCTTTACCTGAAAGAAAACCAAGCTCATCCGTTGAGACTAAACATTTGCAACGGTCTTTAACGTCACCTCTCATTCGATCACAGCTAAAAGCGGTTCACATTTCCAATCAGGCAATAATAATAATAATAATATAAATAAATAATAATAATCATATAATCAATTTAATTGTGTGTTTTCCCCCCAGAATTAGACTGGCTCAACAATAAGAGTTTTCAGGCTGGAAATGCTCTTTCCCTTCACAGTCGCTTTTTAGAAAAGTCCATTGAAAAGCCAAACCAAAGGGAGGAAAGGTAGGAATGATCTTTCTTCTGCATGTAACCTACTAGTATCTTAAGTTGTCACTACAGCAGCATGTAGGACTCTGACAGCTACATGAGGTTCTGAAAAGGCTGTATAGAACATTTGAATGATAACATTTTACAGTTGATGTTCCTATTTTTAACTCAGTGTTGGAAAGGATATTACATGCTCTGATGGGGAAGAGAGGGGAGAGGATGATGGGCCTCCAAAGAAGAAGAAAAAGAAGAGTGAAAAAAGGAGGAAAAAGAAGAAAAAGCACAAAAAGAAGAGTGGGAGGCTTTCGGACAGTAGTGGATCAGACTCTGAAACCATCTATCCCAGTGATCTCAAGAGGGAAGATGAGGGGATTGGGTGAGAAGAAATACTCCTAATTTTTGTAGAAACTAAAAGCTTTTCCTCTGTTATGCATTTCTGTTTTTCTTTGTGTGTGTATGTGTGTGTTAATGCAGGCAACAGTCTGCTTCATTAGGAACTCGTTTTTCATGGTTGGATGACGTCCAGTTGCCTACAGAAAATCCATTCTGTGTGAACTGTAAACCGGACCCGGCCAACTGGACATATAAGTCCCTGTACAGAGGAGACGTAGCTAGGTAGTGCACGCATTCTCACAGAGATTTCTCTAAACTTTGTTTTGTTTAGTTAAAAAAGGATCCTGAGAGCACTGGAAATCTAAGATCTGAAAATTGTAGAATAAAGACATAAAAAAAAGTGTTAAAACCCTGACCATTGTTTATCAATTTATGTTAGCTGTAAACATATTGAGTGTAGTGTTGAAAAACTGAAATCAATCAAAAACACTGTGCTATTTCCAAAATGTTAAAATAAGGAAATAAAAGACAGCATGACACTTTTGTACAACATCGTAAACTAAATTTAAAATAAGACAATTAACTGCAGCTTTGTGACAACGTGTGTCTCTCTCAGGTATCGGAGAAAAGGAAGTTCCTGTTTAGGTCTGGACTTTCGCAGGCAGGGAGTCAGCTGGGAGGATTCTGAGACAAAGAAGAAGAAGAAGAAGAAAGTCGGGGTCAATGGGAATGCAGCTGACAGATACTTTTCTGTAGCCACTCGAAAGCTGCTGCGGGCTGCGCCTCCTGTTCCTGTTGTCCCGGCGACACCTGAAAGTGGGGATGCACTCAACTCAACCACCTTCCTCCCTCTGGGTGATGCTGAACGGCACAACACAAGACATGAGTTAGGTAATGATTCAAGGATGTTAACACTAAATAAAACATCACTGACTATTCTGATTTACAAGATCCAAGTAAAGGTTTTGTTTGAGTATGCAAAGAGAAAGTTAGGTAAGACTCAAAAGTCCTTAAATGTTTGTTTTAAACATTGTTTTTTTTTTTTTTTCCGGATCTTATTCAGATAGCAGAGCACAGACGTCAGTAAACCCCCTTGGCGTGTATGATTCGTCCACCTCCCTGTGGATGCAGGGGAAGGGACCACTGCTTCAGGACGACGTGAAGCAGGTCACAGAAACAGAGGAAAAGTCTGAGTATGTGGCTGGAAGGACCGAAGAGTTTAACCGGCGACTCAGAGAGCAGCCAGCAGATACACAGCTGTGGATAGAGTTCATTCGCTACCAGGTAATTGAGAAGAATATGTTGTCATATAAATTATAAAGATCTCCATTGAACCTAAAGGATAAAATGTGGAAATAGGGCACAGTTTTCACAAACAAGCTCTTCTAATTTCAAAATAAACCAAAGCTTTCTTATACATTTCCTTTTTGTACGTTGATAGAACTTGTAGGATATAAATCCATGGAAAAGAATAATATAATAATAATAAAGTTTGCTACTGTATCTGGACTTCCTCCGCTCTTCTAGGATGAGCTGAGTGCAGCTGCATTTGGAGGTGGCGAGGAGCAGCAGGGCAGTGATTTAGCGGAGCGCCGCAAGTCGTCCTATAGGGCGATTCTGGAGAAGAAGCTGAGCATTGCTGACAGAGCCGTGGAAACCAACCCCACTTGTGTCGCTCTGCAGCTCGAGAGGCTCCGGATCTGCCAGGACCTCTGGGAACCCTCCACTTTGGCTAAAGAATGGAAGAAACTGGTAAATCTTGTGGTTTTGTTCACCTTTTGAGATGTTGGCTGATTTATTTTTATGCATTTGTGGGCAATAATTAATATCTTTAGACAAATTATTCTCACTCCAAGTACTTAGAAATATTTAGGCATCCAAACTGGAATAGAACAATTGCTAATGGTAGCTTCATATGCTATATTCTAGGTGTTTCTACATCCAAACAGCGCCCCCTTGTGGAGGAAATATCTGCTTTTTACGCAGAGCTACTTCAGCAGTTTCTCAGTGACAAAAGTCAACTCTGTATACGGAAAGTGTCTGAGCACGCTCAGCGCTGTGAGAGACGGCAGCATGGTGTCCCACCCAGCTTTGCCTGGAATTGAGGAGGATATGCTGGGTAAGATTTATTGACTATCTGAGACTATGCATAGGCTTTCATTTAACTTCCTGCACAGTTTGGTAATATTCTCTTTCATAAAGTGATTCAGAGCAGCATTAAAACATTTGTCCCCAAATGAGCTTGTCTTTTTTTTTGTGTGTGTGTTCAGATATCTTCACCCAGCAGTGTCATTTCTTGCGGCAGTCTGGTCACTGTGAGAAGGCGATTTCTCTGTTTCAGGCCATGATCGATTTTAGCTACTTCAAACCTGACAGTGTGAAAAAGCTCTCCACAAAGCAGCAGGTACACACACGCACTTGCACAAGAACAGTAAGAACATTAATCTGTAGCTGTTAGGGACTACTGAGAAAACCTGCTTGAATTTGTATAGAACTCTATGTATTAGTGGGATAATTGATGGAAATTGAATGTTTTATTACTCACAAACCTTCTTATAGGATCATCTGATACTCATAACACTGTGAACTCAGTGGGAACACTGAGCATCATTTTTAATAATTGCGTTCATGTACAAATTATCCAGATTCATCGGTTCTTTTTCTTCAGAAGCCAGATGGAGGTTCCAACTGGACAACAATCACAAACACATAAAATGGCTCTGAGAGGATAATACAGGCTAAACACCAAGCTTCTGAAATGGTTGTTGCAAAGCCCCACCAGAGTCCAGCCATTTTAAACTCAACCAATTCTTCCTGTTGGTTGCTACGAATGTTTTGTGACTCTGGTATAACTCTGGTTTAACCACATTTTTGTGAGACTGTATAGATCATCCACAATGTATTATCTGGCTGAAGGTGATCTGTATCTGTATCTGTATGATAACTATCTGTTTATTTGGTTGTATTCCTGAGTCATCTTGAGAATATTTTATTTAGAAAAGGAAAAAAGAGGCAGAAAATTGTACTTTATGTTCCCGTTTCTGCAGGTTGATTTCTTTGAGACGTTCTGGGACAGCGGAGAGGCGAGAGTTGGGGAGATAGGAGCCCGAGGCTGGAAGGCCTGGATGACCCAACAAGAGCGAGGAGGATGGATTCAACCCCCTGCAGGTGAGATGCTTTTATTCACTTACAACTCAGTAAATTGGGATATGCGGTTCACTGAGACTCGTTAGTCAGATTAAAAGTACCTTTTGAAAATAGCAAACTTTAAATAGGTAGAAAACATACTTATTAATTAGTCCATATTTATGTATTGTTTTTTTATTGGTCTAATGTGATAGTGTTATTTTAAATAATTAGTTTTCATTGACTGTGATTAATTAATCTATAGAAAGTGTTTCACTTAGTGAATTGAGTTACTGAAATAAATGAACTTTTCAGTAACATTCTAATTTATAGAGATGTGCCTGACAGCCTTACAGCTCCAAGGTACAAGTAGGATACATAGTTCATTATATGGATCAAATGGGGATGAGTTTGGTTTACAGATCCTTTAATGAGAAGTTTCTGTGTTTCTGTCTGCTTTCCGTTTCTCCACACTTAGAGGAGGAAGAAGAGGAGGAGGAGGAAGAGGATGAAGAGGAGGTGAAAGACCGGAGTCAGCCCAGAGGGACCGTCTGGCTGGATGTGGAGTCGTCCCGTGAAGCAGCTCACTGGTTGCCCTGGAGACCTGACAAAGCCAAAGGCCAATCAGAGGAGGACTGTGAGGACCCTGACAGACAGGTGCTGCTTTCTGATGATCTGATGACGTTTGAAGTTCGATCTTGGAACAGGTTTAAAGATATTTACTTCATTGAAACATCTCTGTTTCATCCTTTTTCCATGTCCAGGTGCTGTTTGATGACATCGGCCCATCCCTTATTTGTCTGACTTCACCAGAACTCCAACTGCGGTTTCTTCTCAGTTTCTTGGCCTTTCTGGGTTTTCCGGTAGATTTTGTGCTCTCTGCTGCCCCCTATCAGCCGAGCATGCTCCTGGAGAACCTCTCACTGCTCACTCAAGGTAATAAAATAACTGGAAGTTTTCTAAATATTTTAATAAATTGTAAAGTGAGTCGATATCCTTGAATAATCTATACAGTTTGCATGAATAATTGGGTCTTATAGCCTGTTAAAAATCTATCAAAATTCAGTTATGAAGGCTAGATCCTTTATCTATCTAAATACCACCTATCAATAAGAGACACTTTGACACATATTTGCAGATATTTAACATGTTCTTTGGAAATAGCATTTCAATGTGATAATAACTATAATACCTTAAATACTGTGGATGAACTCAGTGTGAGTGAGAAGTTGCTGTAGATAATCTGGAGCATATTTTAAAGCCTATACATGCATATAAGGTTAGATTAAAGGAGTCCACCTACAATTATCATAAGGACCATTACAGATGTGTTTCCTTCATGTCTCACAGGTGCAGAGCTCCAGGGTCCTCTGACTTCCTTTAACCTCCTTGAGACGGGGATTAACCCTGTAGGTCACATGACCACTCTCCAAGGAACAAGGAAGTGGTTGGGGCTTGGAAAGCAGGGTGAGAAGCTTCTCACCAACGTGTTCAGCATGCTGCAGCCTTTCCTTCCTCCTCCCCATCGAGCCGTTCTGTCTCTAAGCTGGATGCTGTACGAGAAGCTGAAGGTAGACCCAGAGCAGCTCAGAAACAAGCTTCACCAGCAACAGATCTCTTTGTTTTCTTTCAAAGTGTTTTTAAGTTTATAGAGGCCAAGATTAGTAGTTCATCTCTACAAGTTGCAAAACTCACAAAAGAAATTATACTTCTTGAAAAACATAGAAGAGGAAGTTGAAGGCGGTTGTACACTATCATAAAGCAATGCCTTCAAACTTTTCAGTCACATATTTTTCTGTATTTGTTAGGTTTTGCGCTGTCTGCGCAGCGGCAACAAAAAGCGGCTTCGCGCTCAGGGAAAGAGCAGCAAGCGGGTTGCCAAGAGACTCCTCAAAGAACCCGACAATCGCTCGTCCCTGGTGCTGTGGAGGGAGTACGCACACCTGGAGTGGGTGCTGGGCAACCTGGACGAGGCTCGGAAGGTGTTCTCCACGGCGACGGCGATGGGAGGAACCAGGGGCCTTAGTAGTCCTGCTCTGTGTGAGCTGTGCCTCCTGTGGTCCCAGCTGGAGGTGGAGAACTCGGCAAAGGAGCCGGGAGGAGTTGCTGATGCAACGACGTCGCCAGCTGTTGCGGTGCTGACCAGACTGGCAGAAGGAACGTCTTCGTCTTCATCCTCCCAGACCTTAACCCCAGTTTCAATCCTGAAGGCCAGGAGATCGTATGATCAGGCTCTGAGCTCCAGCCTGTCATCTCTGGACCAGAAGATCCAGAATCATCAGCTCGACGGAAACGGTGAGCGGTCTGTGTTTTATTGTCTCCATGTAGAGACACAAAATAAATCCAAGGAGAACGTTTCAGTTTGGTCTGATTAGAGCACATACTTCTGAGAATAACCATCCAGATTTCATTGTCAGGGTTTCAGTCACATTCTGACTGTTGAGATGAGAAACGAATAAACCAGAATAGAATAACTAAAGTTAAAAATAACGCAAAGAGTTTTAACAAAGATGTATATTTCTAATCACTTTTACAACAAACAACACATATTCCAAATTCTGCTAAAATAATAAATCATATTAATTATTATAATATTGTTATCTATAAAATTGATTTATTTCAATTGCAATTAATAGATTTAAAGAAAGTTGGGGGTTTTTTAATGGAGCTAAAATTCAAAGCACATTTTTAACATTCCACAGAATATTATTTGCAAGTCAGAATTCATACATTTTCATATTATAAAGAATAAAAGTAAATCCAAGAAGCAGTTTTCAGGGAAACAATGAATTAACCAGGATTAAATGTGTTTTTTGGATTTTATTCTCATCTGTCAAACACAGATCTGTACAATTAATAAGTCATTTAACACTAGGACTGCTAGGTTTTTGATTTCTCCCCAGACTGGCTGAAACAGGGCCAGAATCTGCTTGATAGCATGAAGTAGACTAAAAGATCTCAAAAGGCCAATAACCATTTCCTGGATTTCAAGAACAGAAGGGAAAATGAAATCTTTGACATCTATTTCCATGAAGTCTGAAATTATCTAATAACTTTGCTCCTTCAGGACTTGGATAATAACTTTTTTTTCCTGAACCAATGAAGCCTTCAATAGAAAAAAAGCTTTTTCTGATACTATGTTTCTTTTTCTGTTTAAATATGAAACATTTGAGTCTGACAAAATGAAAAGAAACAATAAAAATATGTAAGGGGGGAAAATACTATTTCATAATCTTTGAGGTCAGATTGGTTACTTGTTTGACATTCCAGTAACATTGTTTGGTTTGGTTCTTCTTGCTTGTTGCAACAGCCCAAGATGAGCCGCAAGAAGAGAAGCTGAGGCTAAGAGGTCTGGTTGGCTGCTATGCTCTGTTTCAGTACCTAACAGTGAGCATCCAAGCTGCTAATGCTGTCTACAGCCAGGCCAGAGAGAGGATGGAGGACCTGCACCGCTCATTAACACCTGAAAGACAGCTCAACCACAATGAGGCAACCAGCCGGCCAAGTCGTTCCGTCCTCAGCCATCATGTCAGCTGGTTGGCTTCAGACTGTGAGGCTTTAGCAGTGCAACAGGCGGCTCTGCTGAGATACAACAATAGTGTCGGTGTGTGTCCTTTGGCAACACTGAGGCAGATGCTTACCTGTTCCCTCTCAGCTTGGCCCTGCAGCGCCCCCCTGTGGAGTGTTTACATTCAGGTCTGCTCCTAAAAAAAACACACCTTCCCCCTTCAGAGGCTAAAATTAAAGCAGTGGTCAGAAATGATGAGCGTCTGTGTGTTTTAGGTGGAGAACCGTTGCCATAGCGCTGGCCGGGCACGCCGGTTTTTCCACACTGTAACCAGAGACAACAGCAGCAGCGTGGTACCCCGTCTGTTTGCTATTGTTGCTGAACAGCATAGGAAGCAGCTGGTGGATGCAGCTCAGAGGTGAGGCTGAAAGTGATGATGAGTATCAACAACAAAAATACCGTAAAAGGAAAGTACACCTTCCTCCATTTTTGGACTTTTACCTAAAAGGACATAATCTGGTCTTTACAGGGTTCATTCACAAAAAAAACATTTAGGACAACTGATGAAAATGTACTCAAAGTTCAGAGCTTGCAGTGCTTGCAGAAATAACAAAAAAGAATAATAGCCCCAGAAAAAGACTCAACATTGTTAGAGAGGAGAAACTCTCTTCTCTGGGGTGTACTCCATTACTTCAATGCATGTAGGTTCAAGTTAGCATTAACTTCCTGAATTGTTAGGCAAATTTGTGGTATTTGCAAATGCAGAACCTTGGAGTCACTCTGTTGTCTTCGCTAGTATTCAGGAGTCAAATGTGAGGCAGTCAGTCCAACAGCTCGGCAGAAGCACTCATACCAACTCTAGGTTATGATGATGATTTTTATTAATCAGACTGAATGCTTTTTATTTTGGCCTGAGACATAAAACCCTTGGACGTAAACAGGGTGTGCATTCTTTCAGCAATGACTGTATAAAAAAAAACTTATAAACAAATTTAATCAAAAATGTTAACATCATTTGTAGGTCTTGTTGCTCAGATGAGGCCCTGCCCATACTACCAGAAAATGGTCTCAGCAACCGCATCCGCGGACTGTTCGAGGGCGCCACATCAACAGAGATGGGTGCTCATTGTCCTCTACTGTGGAGGATGTACATCCATTTCCTGGTGAGATGATAAATGTCTCATAACATATGCAAAGACACAATTAATACCTGTCAAGAACAGCTGCAACAACTGTGCATATAGTCATCTTGATTAACTTTCAGCCTAGCTAGATTAATTATCTTGTTTTATTATATAACATTTTTATTTCAAAGGAAACATCTTGTGTTTCTGTGTCAATATAGGTGTCAGAGGGGAAGGTAGATAAAGCCAGAGGGATATTTTACAAAGCACTGCAGAACATTCCCTGGGTGAAGGTAAAACTCAGATTAAAAGTTACCTTAATTTTACTTATGTATTTAATTTATCTTCTCTTTGTGCTAACACTTTGTATATATTAAACAGGGTTTGTATATGGATGCAGTGCAGTTGTTCCCTGACCACCTGCAGGAGTTTGTGGATCTGATGACAGAGAAGGAACTCCGACTAAGACTGCCTTTGGAGGAGTTGGATATACTCCTGGAAGACTGAAAGCACTCAAATGTTTTGTTTGTTGAATGTTTACTTTGGTGTTCCCTATTAAAATACTTCAGTGCAAAGTTATAATATACTCCAAATTGTTATTGTAAAGATCTTCTCAGTAATAAAAATAGTTTATATGTTTTTTGGGTTTTTTGTTTTTGTTATACGTTTTTACATTTTAAACTAAGTTTAAGTAGAGAATCTCACTTTTACTTTTATCCCGTATTTCCGTGGTAGCAAAGGTCTTATTCCTTCTTTCGGTCTGAGGCTCACCACTTTATTAGGCAACACACCTGTAGATTACCTGCGAGTCATCACCTGCTCTTTTTTCTACGACGTTGTAGCTGTGGAGACGTTGCCCTCATTGCCGCTCCGTGCTTTGACGCATTGCAGATCCCTCTGAGCCAATCACTGGCCCCTTTACACTGGTAGAGTATGCGGGTTTGTCTTATCCAATCAGAGAACGTCTTTCAAAAGCAAAGCCAAAGCGTCCTCAGCGCTCTGAGTTTGGACGCTTAGATCCGTATCCTTCCGCTTGAATAAAAGTAGGCGAAACATAAAATAGTCCATCACTCTCGAGTGACCGTGCAAGCAAGGTGACCAAATAAGCGCATGAGATTTTTTTCCCCCCCAAACTTACGTATTGTTATAGCAATAGACCTAAAAGTGTTTTGTTTCTGCAAAGTAGTGTTTCTAACATTAGTGTAGCTCAAATTAAATGGATATTTTAATACCTAAAGTTACAACAGTACATACAGCATATATGTACTCAGGCTTAGAATCACACTTAAAGCAAAGCAATATGCATTATTTCAAAAGGAAGCCACCCATGCAACAATGTGGACATTATATGGAAGTCAAAATCCTAAAAGTCCTACCCCTTAACCGTTTTAAAATTTACAGTCATCTGGAAAAATAAAAATGGATTAAACGGCTTTCAGAACCAATGTTAGGTTTGGTCCAAGCTTGAATTGTCTGACAAATGGCCTCAAATATGATTTTGGAATACTTTGCTATGCATAGAACTTCATGTTTGTCTGCCAGATGTCCACGTCTCCTGGATTCAAAACAATCTCAAATCATCAGCCCTCCACTATTAGGCTTGACAGTTGGTGAGTTGTTTGAGTTTACTTTAGGTGTTTACTTTTCTCTGGGCCTGCTGCTGTGCATTGTGACCAAACACCTTATCTTCGGTGAACTCTGACAACACAGTTCTAAAAGTGTTGGGGTTCTTTCAGATGCAATTTTGCAAGTGGTGCCACAATGTTGTTTTTATATAAAGATGCTTTTTTTTAACATTATCTTTTTTAGTTCTTTTTTACGTAATTGAATATTTTTAATATAACTTAGGACTGTTCATCCTTAGTGCTTAATTTACTAATATAAGGCATTTACTTCCACATAGTAAAAAAAAACACACAGCATACATATTTTTACATTAACTACAGAAACGAGAAAAAAAACATGAATAAAAACACGGATTAAAGTAATGTTCAGTTAATATAAGTAGGCTACCTATAAAGAAATAGTTATAATAATAATTATGCAATTTTTATTCGTTGTTACAGTAAAATGGTGAAGATAAAAACTGAAATGAATCCAAGGAACCAGTTACTTATGGCTTTTGTGCCAGCGCATATTATAAGAGAATAATTTCGTATCATCTCTTCTGTACAGAGACTAGGACCGTCCAGAATTATGAGGAAGTATTTAAGCAACGTCACATGGTATCAACCATAAAGTAAAAGCTTGTGGTAGCTAATGAAATTATCCAATATATACCCTGAAAGGAAGAAACAACAACGCTTTCAAATCCCATCATGGCTTCATGTCTAACAGCGTCCCAGAAGCCGAGCAAAGTTGTACTCCTCCATAGTGCGGATGAATACAGTGAACAGCAGAGTGGTGATTCGCCAGGTCTCCCCGCCTTTAGCTAGCAGCAGCAACACTCAGTGGCAGCCGTCCATTTCCTCTCTTCTCAACCGCCGGCAGGCTAACAGCTCAAACTCCCACAGACATGGTGAGTATCTAACCAAGTGCAATTTGCCATTGTGTACGAATTGAAATTGTGATTGTTTTGCGGTGACTTTTGAGGTCCATTTTCGGTTCGGGAGTATCGTTGCTAAAACGTCCCGGTGCCTCAGTGATTCGCACACGGGGCGAGCCGGGCAGACGCGGGTGGACCGACTTGAACCGTTGACGCTGTGGGTTATATCAAACGCTTCTCACCATGGAAGTACCGCAGAATGGCGCTGTTAGGTGTGTAAAATGTTACCGTCACTCATAGGTTGTGGCCGTTCTGCTTGTTAGCATCACAGCTATTACCTCACCCCGTCCAATGAATGGTTTTCCGGCATTTGACAGCCGCCTTGTCGGCTAACGATGCATTTTTCCCCCCCCTCTGCATGAACTGTTCAAAAGGTTTTCTTAAGAAAATGGTACAATTGATGTTCACCCCGAAGCCTTCATATTAATAATACATGTGAGAATTGAGTATATAAAAAAGAGCTAAGGTTGAGTGGGTAATGTTCTCTACGTTTCTGAAGTCATTTTTGTAATGGATGTCAAAATCAAACATGTTTCGTAATGTGTTTTAACTATATTTGGACATTATAATCACCCACAGACACAGACTGAAATTGAATCTTCCTGCTTCTACCACAGAATTGAATACGCTGTGTGTAAAAATCCAGATCGCTATCTGCGGAGCGTGTGAAACAGAGCCTGGATAGGTGGAGATATGTATGCTCTGGAGACGAGGGGAATAAAGTGAGGATCCATGTGTTTGAATGAGATAGGCAGCTGGAATACAGAAAGTTGAAGTACCTGGGGTCAGTAGCGACTCTTGCAGTAATGACGCCCTGGGTTTGTCCCTCTTCCTGCCGCCCACCACAGATTAATTGATCTGAGTTGATTGACCAGTGCTTTTCAGCTCATCTCAATCCAAAGTCCCAATTTCAAGAAAGCATTGAATTTCACCCCTTTCTTTGTTTTTACACACTAAAATGATGTTTTAGCAATACTAGATTATATTTTAAACTATTTGATCAGTGTAGGATAATCCAATTGTGGAATAAATATGTATAACCTAGTCAAATTCAGCAACAGTTTTGTTGCAAATGATTTGTAAATCTAATGATGACTTTTAAACTTTGACTTTAAAACAAAGTTTTTGTTTAGGTTCTACGCTGTCCTGTCATTCACATTGACTGAACATGCAAAGCAAAAATAACTTGGGGGGGGGGGGGTTCAATTTAGGTAATTTCCAAGCAAGTATGTGGGGACAGTGGAGAGGAAATGATCCCTTTTAATGGGAGGGAGCCACCATGGCTCAGGGAGACCAGTCATCTGCTGTGACTCACTAGAGGCTCAGAGGGCATATTGAGATGATTGTCAGGGGTGATGTGTAACAGTTTATTACCAGCTGTAGTAGTGACAAGGAAGATTTATAATCAGGTAGCGAGCAAAGGTTACACCATGAAAAAAAAATCAGTGCTATATTTATGCATCAGCCATTAAATAACCCAAAAAAGAGAAATATGGTGTTGCTGTGACTCAAAGAGATGCATAGGACGGCCAGAAGAGCCCTAGTCTGTGTGTGAGGCCAGAATGATAACAAGGTATCAATCAGCTGTAGCAGTAAGCAACAAGCTCCAACCAGAAAAGGTCTGGTAGTAATTAGCCCTGACCTTCTCATCTGTGCAGGGGAGTTTCTCTGATTTGGATGCAGAGAGAAACAAATCTGTGAAGAAGTATTCATGCCAGTAAACCTGAAACGTCTCCGCCAGCAGGTCTCTAAAGGACAAAGTAGGTCTCTAAAGAGAAAGTAGCTGCTGCAAAAATCTGATTCCAGGTTGGGAGGAAGTGTAGACACCGACCAAATCAATTTTTAGTAATGTCATTAGCCTCTGAGAAACGGATTTAGTCAAATCAGTGAGGCCGGTGATTTTGAACGACTTGGAGATTTGGTACTAATAGAAAACAGTGAGCAGAGCAGAGACTGTTCAGATTGTCATTGAGAAGAACAGAAGTGGAGAGAATTAGAAAGGAACATCTCTGAGGGAAAGGTTGATTGTTGAGGCTCAGATGGGTTGGACATGTAAGATCATAAAGATTAAACAGAAATGAGGGGATGAAAGCAGAATGCAGAGAGTGAATGAATGAAGATTTATTTGAAAAGTATTTAGAATATGAATAACCTTATTGCCCCTCAGTGGAGAAATTCAAGTGCAGCAGCAGAGTGGCAGGTATTCAAAGCATGTAGATTCACACAAAGATAAAAATGCAAATGTATATTTTTTTCCATTGATGGGGAGAAAACTGGTGATGTTTGCTACTCCCCACAAAAAGTTACATTCCTGATAGTCGGCCAATAAAGTGTCCATCCACCTCATAAGAGGAATGCAGACAGTAGAATAAAACTTGTTCTACAATGGATAGAACAATAATGAGGCCTGTGTCGGTAATCTGATCTCGATTTCTGTACAAATACCCGATCTGTTTTCGTCTACCTGTTGCAAATAGTTGGGTGAACTGGATCAGTGCCAGATCATGCCGTGGCCCTTTTACAGATGGATTAAAGTGATATTAAAGATGAATGGATGTCTTTGGTTGAAGTTGTGTTTTTTTTTTTTTTTTGTTTGTTTGTTTTGTTTCCCCTTAAGTATAATTTGATTTCTATTTTCTTGTTTTACTAAAAAAAAAAAGAAGTAAAAATGTAGGTATTTTTATTATTATTATTCTATAATAAAATGAGTTGTGCTTGATGGTTTCTTTATAATAGTTGTAGCTATTAACTAGGAGTCATCTAAGCCAAAGCTCACTTTAGATTTCCAGTCCATGTCTTCTGGGAAACGAGTGTCTGTATTTGCTTGATGGCGTCCTTAACAAACCTATTGATCTTTGATTTTATAATTGCTAATTCAAGAATCATTTCCATTTCAGTTTTATGAATAGTCATGTGTTTTTGCAACCATTTGGAGGCAATTAAAGAGTTAAATGTTTTAAAAGTCGGCTGTACGGACTCCCTCCTCAGCTTGTACCATCTGCTGGAACAGGAACATGATCTCTTCAGCTAGACATTTCTCTACCTTAAGTGAAGTCTTAGCAGCTTGTCAAACATCGTTGAGCGGATCAGTTATTATTCTCCAGCAGCTGCTTGGTTGTAAAAATACCTGTGTGAATTAATTTCTTAATCATTTCCCAGCCATCTTATTAATAAACTGTTTTCAGTGCAGCACTCTGACACAAAGGCGTTTTATGATAGCAGAGGATTAAAATCAGTGTGTGTTCTGGTTTGTTTGTTGGAGACAAGGTCATAAATGGAGACTACAAGGCTGTTGCCAGGTAATAAATGACAGATGTAAAGACTCTGCTCGGTGTTCTCAAAGCATCCCAGCTCCTTGTGAAACAGGCAGTTAGGAATCCCTGCCACAAGTTTACGATTTCTTTTTAAGGTTAAAATCAAATGAAGGCTGAATACATTATTGTGGGGCTGGGAAAGTATTGTAAATTTTCATTGAAATTTCAAGTTTTATTGTCAAGTAAGACTGTTTTATTTGTTGGCTGTTACATTCCCTTGTCATGACAGTCTCTTATTCCTCAAGCAAATAATGCCTGAAACTCTGGAGATCAGAGAATATTGGAAGCTTTACTGAAGAAAATGGGGATTTATTGCAGCAGAAAGCATCAGTGCAATATTTACCACTAATATTGAGCTGTGTGACTTCTTCATGTTGTATGTCTTACTACAATGCAGTTTTGCTTTGTGTCATTTAATTTCATGTATTACAGTCCCTAGAAACTCTTTTGACATAAGCAGCTCTCAGAATGGAGAGGAAACCCTGATTCCCATATTATGATACATTCTCTTCAAGCTACTTTATAGTCATGCAGATTTTTGAGTAATTTTGATAAAGTAATGTTATGATCTGATCATTTGTAAGCATATTTCATAGTGATTCGATCTAATCAGTGTCAGCTGCTTTTTATTTTTTGTATTTACAGTTGGTGTATAGTTTTTGTTTTTTTCCGCCCCCTTTATTGCCCTGTGATAAGTAGCTAAAGTAATAACTCTCCAGATTACTGTGCAGCAGGGCAGGTAGGAATTATAAAACGAAGATTTGTACGAGTTCAGGGCAGTGAATTAAAAAAAAAAAGTTTGTTAACTTACCTTAAACCAATCTTAACTGTCCTGAGAGTGAATACCAAAACAGGTTTGTGTGTGTGACTCACACATTTAGTGCCTGCGGATGAAATGACTCTCCATGCAGTGCAGGAGGTTGGCTGACGGCTAACTGATCCCTCCCAGGAGATGCAACTGTAGCTGGGAGCTGACAGGCTGCAGATTAACGCATACATGCAGACACAAAGAAAAGGCTTGTGACCCCTTCTGGTGCGGACACTTTTTACTCTCACACACTTAAAATCAATTTCCTGACATGTTTGACCGACCCTCCACCAGCATGGCCTCCTGGCCTCTGCCCACACTCTTCATCTGTAGAGCCCATGCAGAGGCCGCACACTCCGCCAGCGGCTCCATGGTTAGCCGTGGCGTTTACAGGCGGTACTAATCCACACTGTGCCACCAGCATGGCACTGGATGCACCGAGGGAAGGAAAAGGACAGCGTCTGGACTCGTACGCCCACACCTGTAAGATGATTGACAGTTGTACTTATTGAGAGACAGATAGAAGGACAAGTTGCCAGGACGGCGTCAACAGAAAAGCCAGCTGTTACATTAGCTTGTCATCTAGATCAAGGAGGAGAGCTGCCACCTGTCAGGTCGCTCCGATCTGCTGGGATTGTGGAAAACTCTGTCATCCATCAGCTTCTAGAAGGACTGAAAGACGGGTCTGGCCATTTTCCAGCCACCTTTTCACCGTTCAGGCCTCTGTCTAACAAACCCAGGAGGATTAAAATCATCCAGCCACTTAAATATTTTTTCTTTGATGCAATTGTTGGGATGACAGGATATGCTGCTTCTCTGGTACTTCTCAATCTGTTTGTCAATTGAGACCGAATGATAGATGTCTGGCCATTATTCTTACCATCCAGCCATAACACGGGATATTTGCCCTTCCTGCCACTGTTCCCTCATTATGCTGCCTCAGAAAGTGGCCATGTACTCAGCAGAGGATGAGCTGGTGAGCCTTTCCACGGTCTACGAGCTCTTAGACGAACAACAGCATTATTACATGGAGCTCATCCAGCAGCAGGAGAGGAACTACAGGGCCTTCCTGCAGATGTTGATGGACACTTCTTCCAGCCGCATGGACAGCCTGGTGCGTGAAATGCAGGACCTGAGGAACAATCTGCAGAGGACCAAAGCTGAGCTGGCGGAGGTTAAGAAACAGGGCGTGCAGAATAGCAAGCAAGCCGAGTTCCTGGCTGAGGGCTTGATGATGGTCCAGGGGGCACTGGATGGGGTCGGCATGAAAACCAGAGACACTAGTGGAGGAACAAAAGGAAAAGCTCTGGATGTAAAGCAGAGCAGAGGAGGATCAGTGTTGAGGTTTGATGGGAGAGGAGTTAGAGGCACAGGAGCAAAAAAGCCAGAACCAAAAGCTGCAAAACTGGTGGCAGACCTCACAGATATCCACTTCGAAGATTTTAAGGTTGTCAGCAGAATTAAGGGAGTCTACCTAATGGTTTGGTTAATGGGGGCTTTTATGCAACATGCTTTTAGTGTCCATGTGTGACCCACTTCAAAAAGTCTGTTCTGTCTCCTTTTAGGCTGACCAACTAACAGAAGAGCAGATTGCTGGTAAGACGAGTCAACTCAAACCCTGTTTCTCAACCTTCAGGTTGAAATTTTAGTTTAATTGTCATCTTCTTTTTCCTGCCCAGAATTCAAGGAGGCCTTCTCCTTGTTTGATAAAGATGGAGATGGTACCATCACCACCAAAGAGCTGGGCACAGTCATGAGGTCACTGGGTCAAAACCCAACTGAAGCTGAACTCCAGGATATGATCAATGAGGTGGATGCTGATGGTACGCCGCTTTCTTTAAACTTTCTGCTGTTCAGAATCTTTTCACCTGATGTGACCGTGTGTGGAATGAACCCACCAAAAACATGCCACACTAAGCAAATAAAGTAATTTTTATACTGCATCATGTAAAGTCAGTGAAACATTTTTAAATGGAATACAAAGCATAAAATGTAACAATTTTTATTATAAAATCTATTATAAACCAGTTTGAAAGAACATGTATATATTAAAGCCAAAAGGATCTAATTAAAAACCCTGTCAAACAAAATAAATCTTTCAATCTCCTGTGACAGTCATTCAAATGTCTTATCACCCGTTCATATAATGCTGTGGTGGAATCCTGTTTCTCCTGAATCTACAGTCAACCACTGACACAAAATGGTTCACCAGCTCACACTGGCATTGAAATATTGTTTATTAATATAGTATGTCCCCCCACTATGATTATTTCTATGAATGCCATCAACTTCAAGCCCCACCAGACATATTAATAGTTCCTAATCCATTAAACAATTTGATCAATTAGTCTAATTAAAAATAATTTCATGTTGGTGAAAACTGTTTTTAAAATGATAAAACATTATAGAAAAACACATTTTATACCAAAATACACAGCCAGTTTAATGTTTGCAAACTTGCAAAAATAAAACTGCACAAAAATTCCCAGGGACTCATAAGGTAAAAATGTGCCATAATGCATGTCTGTCTGTCTTGTGTCCTCCAGGCAATGGGACTATTGACTTCCCCGAGTTTCTAACTATGATGGCACGAAAAATGAAGGACACAGATAGTGAGGAGGAGATCCGGGAGGCCTTCAGAGTCTTTGATAAGGTGGGCCCGGGTGTGTGTGTGTGTGTGTGTGTGTGTGTGAGAGAGAGAGCTGGTGTGACAGAAGTGCGAATGTTATAATTGACCAACCGTGTGCGCCTTGTCCAGGATGGTAACGGATACATCAGTGCAGCAGAGCTCCGTCACGTAATGACCAACCTGGGAGAGAAGCTTACGGACGAAGAGGTCGACGAGATGATAAGGGAGGCCGACATCGACGGCGATGGACAAGTCAATTATGAAGGTATCCGATCTAAAATGACTTTGTGCGGCAGCTTCTGCGACTTTCAAATAAAAACATTATTCTGATTGTTTTCTCTCTCTCTCCTCTACAGAGTTTGTTCAGATGATGACCGCCAAATGAACTGAACTTACAAAGAATCAGTCAAATGTTTCACTTACCTCTTATTGCAAAAATCTACATTTAATCATACTGTTCTGTATAGACAATTTAAACTGAATGTTGGAATAATGAAAATCTGTCCATATAAACAAGTTCAAAAAAAGGTAAAGGCAAAAAAAAAAAAATCCAATAATCTGCATGTACTGGCTTGTATTCCCCATCTCCTCCGCGCTGAGCTGACCAATCACATCTCGGCTCATTAGACTAGCAGCCTCGTGCAGCCGGCTACTTCGGCCGCTGCTCCTCTGCTTCTTGGTTCCATCTGCCTGATGTCATGATGATTTGGGCAGGTCAACTGCCTTTTCTTCTATAAAGTCTTGTTTTACTTTCCCTTCATGCATGCAGCGTTAACATGGGTTACTGTTGAGATCTCGGTGACAGAGAGCTGTCGTTGGACCTCAGGAGGAAGGGGTGGATGGGAGGGAGCGAACCAATGGGACGTTCGCTTGGCTAAATAAAGTCAGTGATATTTTTAAGAAAAATTAAAATGGAATAAACTAATTTTAGATTTGGTTCCCCATCATGTCTATTAATCACTTTATCCTTTTGTGTGTTTACCTTTTTTTTCTTTTTCTTTTTATTGAGGGTGAAATGCCCCTTTGGCAGTCTTTGTCTTATCCAATATGGAGGGATGGGTGGGCTTTAAAGATGATTATATACAAGCACAGCTTCTGAGGCTACATCTGCACCAACGCTTGTACCAGTATGAGTATTAGTTTGGATGTTTACAGGCACTGAGTAACGTGAAATCTGAGTTATCTCGCTGCAGACGGGTGCAGGCTGCTGCCTCGAAGGCTGTGCGTGTATGACTCCACGTGGTGGGGCGAGTTTCAGCTTAATGGGGGACAGGGTCGGCGCTTTGCAGCATTTCTACCTTGTTTTTGTGTGTGAGTTTGCCTGTGTGCGTGTGGGTGCAGCGAGGCCCGGCCCGGTCCAGTCCAGCTGTCCTGTTCGGTTCAGTTGATCTGCATTCCAAGATGTACAATGCTAGTCTTTACATTTTGTTTTTCCAATAAAATCTCATGAACTAAATTCGACGGGTGTTTGTGTATTTGTAGACGAGCTGACGTGTTTGTTTGTTTTTTTTTCCTCTGGGGGTGGCGCAGCTTTAAGATGACTCATCAAAGCCTCTAACTGTGTGTGATGTCTTGCTGAGCCCACCGAACATATTTTTTAAAAGGAACCTCGACTATCAGAAAACACTCTGAAAGTTAAGTGCTGCAACATCACCATTAAAAGAAGCCTTGGCTTTTTCTTTCTCCCCCCCCAAAGAACGGTTATCGAAGACTAACCACAAATTATTCTGCAGTTCATCAGGGTGTGTGTGTGGTGAAAAAATTCTCCGGGTTGCCACAAATGGCTGCCGATGAGTTGTTGCTAGGCAACAGAAACACAGATGGAAATGGAGGAGAAATGGGCAGCAGAAAACCGTGGGAGTAAGAGGATAGATTTGACAATTATAGAATCAGAGATCCAGCATCATAACCTACAGAACTGACAGAAACGACATTATTTCAAGTGTGATTCTCATCAGTAGTAGATCTGGACTCTGCAAGAAGATATTGGATGTTTGTATGATTGGGAATCGGACAGGATAAGTGTAGGAGGTGTTGAATGCATTTCTCACAGTAGCTGGAGTTATGTAACTGTCTGAAGAGTATTTTTACACAATACTGCTCTGTACTGGCATTCCAGTTCAGAGTTTCCAATGTACCGCATTATATTCTTCTACGGAGACAGTTCAACTTTACATTTTTCTACTGACAGAAGACAAAACTGGGTCAGGTTTTCTGGATGCAGTCAAAAGAAAATGCACCTTCTTTCAATTCTAGGATTCTGCCATCAGAACAAAATCAGGATGAAGCTGTTCTTTATGAGGCTCTGACGTTTAATCCTACCCTCAAGTTTCAGAAAGCACATATTTCACATTAACTAAAAATGAAACCAAAGGGGAAAGTTGAGGTCTGGACCTTACAGCTCTTTTGATTTTGTGCCTTTTCAGGCATTCTGTTGTAGATTTGCTGCTGTTCGGGACCATTGCTCTGTTGATGACTCAGTTTGGGCCAAGCTTCAGAATAATCGAACAGATGGGCTCATTGACTCCGAGAGATCCACTTCCTGTGCCTGAATAACAAGCCCGGGTCATGACCTCTTCACCTTCACAGTTGGATTGAGACTTGTGTGATGATTTGTTTGATCCAAAATCTGTACTTTTGTTTCCCTTTGTTCAAATTACATAGTCCCAGAGGTTATTCAGATGCAACATTGTTACTCTGAGTTGTACTGCCGTCGTTTTATTCCCCTCTGTGGGGTTACTGTGGCTCAGTGGAAAAAACAGTGATCTTGTCAAAAGGTTGTGGGTTTGATTCCACTTTCTCTTAGCTCCCACTTGTCTACTTATCTACAAACTGGTTTATGAAGATGTGACTCTAGTCTTTAGTCAGTATGGTTAAAAAAAGCTAAATGTAATTCCAATCTGTTTACTATTAACCTTCAAAAAATCATTAATTTCTTATTTTCATAAGAGGTGACCAAAGCATCGCGACATCTCAATTCTTCGTTTTGGTAGATTTAAAAAAAAAAAAAAAACTTTGTAGGTTTGCTGCTGGGTGTGAGATCACCATCTTGTTGATGAACCAGTTTAGGCCAAGCCCAGATCATCACCTCTCCACCACCATGCTTCACGGTTGTAACGAGGTGTCCTGTTGAGACTGTAGCATCTAAGAGTGGAGCTCTATTTACATCTCAGAGTCTGACCTTGAGGTGAATTTAACATCCAATCTTTGTGCATCATTTTTCTGTAGAATGATGGATTTTAAATAGTTTAGAGATATGCTCATAACCACACCTGGATTATGTATTTCCCCTTGGTGTTGTGCAATGCACTCCTGCCTTTTTATCGAGGCAGTTATACTCTAGTTAACAGAGTGCATTTAATGAGCAGTGCCAGGCTGCTACTTTAACTCTTAGGTCAAAATGAAAAAAGGGCTTAAATCTCCTTATTAAATGATATTTTTTATGGTCTATGAGTTTCCAGTTTTACTGGGCCACATCGATGACCTTCCTGAGAGATTAACTGCTGGTGACATGTGAGACTCGGGTGGAGACCTGGGGGCAGCATGGGGCTGTGGCTTCCTGACACTCCAGGACAAAACCTGTCAGCGCTGTGATCCTCTGGGACAAAGCAGGACACACCTGAGAGAGTAACGGACACCACTGGCCCCGGGGTCATGCCCAAACAGAACACCACACACAGCTTTGCAGAGGCGTTTGTTTACCGAGGATCTTTATTATTGTTGTTATTCTAATTTCAGTCATCGATTTACAGCAAAAACGACTCACTGACTGATCACACCGAACCCGTTCCTCTTCTCACTTTTCCCCACAGCATCGCTCTGTATAATCATAATTTACTCTCTAAAATAATAAAACACAAGGGTTCATCAAATATACAGCGATAACTCTTTGCATTTATAATAATAATAATAATAATAATAATAAAAAAATTTAAATTAAAATAACCTGGTTGTGACAGGATGCAAAGACACAAACAAGGTGGACGGATTTATACAGAAAACCTGATTTTGGAGAAGTACTTTGTAACAGATTCCTGCAAAACATTTGTTTGTCAGTAACAGTGTTTCTATTGTGCATATGAGGATATAATGTAAACTAAATAAAGCATGCTTTGTTGTGATAAAACTGCTACAAAACCCTAAAACATCCGGTCATCTGTGTAAATCCATTAAGGTTTTTGGCATTTATTGACTGATTGAGCTTATGATCATGTCTCCAGTGGATTATCCAGCCGTACAGTAACAGAAATCCTCTCTGGCTTAACAGCAACAGGTGAATTTTGTTGTTTTAGCGAGATGTTTGGCTCTTAACGCAAACGTAAATAAAACAATTTTCCTGGCAGTAATCGGATTTTGAACAAACTTGTGTGTTTCTTTGGACTAAATCAAATGTAAACAAAATCTTGGGCTTCTGAATGCAAACATCATCGTATTTACAACAACAACAACAAAGACGCATGGGCAAGACGCAGGAAATGGGTTGGCACGCATACACAGAGGTGCACGCACAGACTGAAACAAATGCTTCAGAACCAACACGCACACGCCCACACACACACGGTCAGCAGAGGAAAATACTGTTATTTGCATTATGTACAAGGTGTGAGAAATGGCTGCACAGCTGTTTGCATGCAGTCGTGTGTGTATGGAGCAGGTTTGTGACTGCGTTGCGTCTCATAGTGCTCGGGGAATGATGGTGAACGGCAGGATGGGGCTGCTGGCCTCCAGCTCCAAGGCAGTGAGGAAACACTCGGTGGCGGCAGCGGCGTTCCCCTGAGCCTGCAGCACCTCGCCCAGGCTGTTCCACACGTCATGAGAAGTGCTGATGAAGCAAGAGGCAAATTATTTTCACTGATTAAATGTAAATGAGAAAAAAGAAAATTTGCTAAAACAAGCTTATTGTCGCCTTCCTAAAATAATGGTCTGAGTCATTTGTTTGCCAAAAAACATTTTAGGCAACAAAGAAAAAAAAAAAAAAAAAAAAGGGACTTAGGCCATTATTTCAGGAAGGTGGTGATCTGAAAGTCGTATCTTTAAGAAATATATATAAAAAAAGAGAAAAGTAAACACAATTAAAAGAAAAGATACAGGGAGAAAGTACATCTAAAGAGATGTGATAAAAAAAACATACCTGTTGACCTGCACAGCATCCCTTAGGACTTTCTCAGACAGACTGTAGCGCTGCAGCTGGTGCAGAATCAGACCCTGAGGAGACCCATAAACATCACCACTGAATCATTATTTATAATAACCGATAAAAGTCTTTTGTAGTTTCAGTGATTTTGATCAAGACAGCCATGAAAGCACTTTTACATATAAACAGGACACAATGAAAATGTTTACCAGGATCCAAAATCCTCTAAATTAAATGTCCAGTATGCAAAACAAAAATGAAAACATAATTCTAGCTTCCCTAAGACTCAGCAGGGACAGTAGTAAGCAGGTTCTAATAATCAAATGTATTTGATTAATTAATTACTCGTCACACATCTATAAATGTAGGAGCTTTCTCAGTTTGCTGCTTTGGAGTGTACCGGTGTGTGCGTGTGTGCCAAGGCAATGAAAAGGTGGAAATACATGAGCAATAATGTTAAATAAGCAACTGTAGTCATGCCCATGAATCTGGCAATGGCTATGAAGTTATTTCAAAACTACATGGAGTCCTTTTTCTTTTTACAGAGGAACAGATAAAGTGTAAAATATTTAGGGTGTCAAACAATTGCACCAGCAGAAGTAAGTTTAGGTTCAGACATACAAAAGCCGTTTCAGACTTTGCATGCCTTATTCTAAATGTTCACGTTCATAACAGCTCTGTTAGTAATAGATGGAAAAAGTATACATTATTTTGAGAGGGTGCCAAGAAAATGCCTTTTCCTCTCTAAAATATAAAAATATATTAAAATATATATATATATATATTTTTTTTTTTTTAATATATATTACTAGCATTTGTAATGTTGACTTCTGGAATGATGTCCATTTGGACAACTGAGATCAAAGTTGCCATGTTTGGAGGAAACCAAATTCCTCAACCCAACCGAGAAGCAAGGTGGTGGAGGGACAACGATCTGGGCTTGTACTGGAACTAAAGAGCTACAACGGACCAAAGTCAGACCACAACCACATTTGGCTACTGGGGCCTTATTAGAGCGGTGCAGAAACCAGGGTTTACACATTTCAATGGGCCAAAGCGTGCTGCTAAATGTGGTTCTAAAAGCAGCTGGATGGTTTTTCACTCATAGCTTTTCCAATTCGGTATCATCTTGTTTGACAAAATCTTTTGTTAAACAAAAGAGTGGAACTTGTACTTCTGAGATTAAACTTGATTAATGTAAGGAACCCAGGAAAGACCAGACCATTTATTATTATGGTGTAATATATGAAAGCCTTAAAGCAAAAGAGGTGGTTCACACTTTTAACCACAGTGCCAGGCCCACACAGGTGTTAAAAAAATCCCCACATACATGAAAAAAAAAAGTTTTTCTTATCAATTTGAAATTGTACTTTTTACCTGCAGTACTTTTACAACTGCATTTATATTTTTGTTTACCACTTTTGAGTTATAAATGTTAACATAACCAAATTATACTGCATGTGTTTTTGAGTAAATGGTTGTACAGAGTTTATTCCTGATTTGTGTTCAAAAACATGTTGGTAATTATTTCTCGTCCTCTTAGAAGATCCAAAAGTAAAAAATAAAAAAAACTTTTTCTGCCAGGCTTTTATTTTTGTTTCTATCACAAAGAACCACTGCCAGTTCAAGGAGATTTTGTAATAAGAAGCATTTTCTACATATCTGAATCATTTCGACACATTTAGAAAGTTTGAGCTTCTTCAGCAGCTGTGAAGAGGCGAGGGACAGGAAGTCTGATCAAGTCGAAGGCAATTTCTCCAGGAATTTGTCCTGCTTAGTTTAGACTTGTTTAGCAATCATGCAAACACAAGACCTCTGTTGGAAACATTTAAGCTGAGCGTTGCATGCATCAAGAAGAAGTAAACAGCCACGGGTCTCTAATTTAAGACACTAACTCAGCACTGATGTAGGCTGATTTGCTCAGGGCAGTAAACGGACTGTGAATATGTGTTGCTTCAATGAGGAAAAGAAAAAACCAGAAAAAGAAAAGGACAAGATCACCTTAAAAAAATATGAAAGTGACTTATTTGGAGTAAAATCTAAAGAACTGAAGTCTGCTTCAAGACTTTTGCACAGTGTTGTAGAAACACAGCAGGGGGTGTTGGTATCTTACCAGTCTCTGCATGGTTTTGACATGAGTCGGGTTGATGGACAGGGCTTCTTCGTACCATCGTTTGGCTTCATCCACGTTGCCCTTCAGCTCGGCTATCTGGCCCCTCATGTACATCATGTTGTGGGAGGTGGGGGACAGGTTTGCGGCCTCCTGGGTGCACGCCGTGGCCTCTGCAGGTTTCGACATGCCGATGTACACCTCAGCTGTGGGAGTAAACAGACACCCAGAGAGGGGAAAGGTTGCAGACTGCCAGAAAGCGGCACTTATTGGAGTAAAGCCGTGCCAAAATGGAGTTATATCGCACATAAAAAAACAACAGGATCTATGAAACTTTGGTCTCAAAGCGACGCAGACAGAGGGGCGTGCGATCTGAAGCCTTCATTACTTCGATGATGAAGACTGAGCGATATTGGCAGAGCAGGAGGGAGGAAATGAACAGTGCCTCTATCTGCCCTCTAATTGGCTGATTACATTAGTTGTGTCGCCAAGCTGGAAATGACCGGCCGACGAGAGGAAGCAGCCGGGCAGATAAACAGCAACACAAACCGCCTCTGTCAGTGTGCGTGTGTTTACGGGAGCCGTCTGCTTCTGTTTACATTCTGCTCTGCAAATGTCTGCAGCCGGTGCAGAGAGAAGAATCAGGGCTCCGGCGCACAGAGAGGGAGATCTGATATCCAATCACTGTGCTCTCAGAAAGAGCTGACGGCAGCACGCTCGCCACGTCTGCCGGAGTAAGTAGGAAGAAGTTAGCTCAATATGCAGATGAGTCTCTTTTCAGCTGCTTGTAACCAGGATGTTACCGTCTAGGTCATGATCTGTGCTTTTTTAAAAATTTTATCTGTATTGATTCCCAAGTAAGTACATTTTACAAATCATAATGCCAATTGCATACTTAAGAAGAAAGGATAAATAAACCTGTGAATTATGACAAATAAAACAACATTACAACTCTATTTCCAAAATAAAATAGTAAGAAATACAATTAAAAATACACAAACTGAAAACATAAAATAAAATAATGATAAAGTGCAAGTATTATAAGAGTAGACGATCAGGGTTGTTTTATCAAGCTTTGTCTCTGAAAAGAAAATTGGATCTGAGTTTCAAATAGCTTAACTAATAACTTTGTCACCATAAACTAAAATGTTATATCCATCCAGTCATCTACGGTTGGGCTGTCCTGTGATAAGCATTAAATATTTGTTTCTTTTGGAAGTTTATTGAGGCATTTTACCACAAAGGAATGTTCCAGATCCCAATCTGCATTCAATGACAACTATGGGTTGAGAAAACCTCTTCAAGGAAATGTCGCTTTCAATAAGAGTTCACGTAAAATCAATGTGTGGAAGCAGACCTGCATGAAGCCAGATCTGAGCCAGGGTCAACCAGGGGTGCGGGGGTCCGTGTTTGGGAGCGCTGCTCTGCAGGGAAGAGGCCACCTCCGACAGAGCCTGCTCCACCCGGCTGGCTGCTATGGACGTAGCGTGCACCGAGCCTGCAGGGTGGAAAATCCATCGCTTTGTTAAAACACACAAAAAGCTGCCAAAACCTACCGACTGACAGCTGAGAAGCAGTTAAGCAGAAAATGACGTTTAGTTACGCGGCCAAGAGCAGAACTCACTGACCACACCTTCAGGAACGCAATGAGGAGCTGAAGTGTGCGTTCTGTTGCAGTGGAGAAGCTCACACCGATATGCAGTACACACCATGCCACACTGTTATGGTGCTGCATAAATGAGTTAAAAAAATAAACATCATGCACAAACTACAACACACTGCTGCTTAGCAGCTAAAAACATCCAGGCTCTTTACAATATACGTTGATGTCAGTCTACACTGTAGTCTATTTTTTAATTTTCTGATTTTAGTCAGAACACCCACTCATACGTGAAAGATGGCAGAGCTAGAGATAAAAGCGTTTATTTTAAGCTTTAAAAAAGGAAAAGAGAACTGCTGATAAGTGGATTTTGGGGAAATGACAAAAGGAAGTTTCAGTTGTTCGACACAAACACAAGCTGGGAATCCTGTTTGCAGAGGCCGTTATGGAAGCAGTCACTTACAGTGCTCTGCAGCACATTATGCCACATTAGTTCTGTGTTCATTTAGCACAGAACTAAATGAACTTCACTGGGATTTTAAGTGATAGACCAACACAATGTAGAGCATAAATGTGAATGAGTTTGTTTCTTCACAAACAACAGAACAGTTTTAGCTGCTTTTACTTCCTTCCCTGGGATTCATCAGAGAAAGTAATTGAACAAACAGAATCATAAAGACAAAGAAATCAAAAGAAAATTGGTGAGAAGTAAAACCTCATGGAGCTTTTATTTATTTATTTAAGAGAACAGACCTACCAAGACACAGTAACTAAACTAAGCTGACAAGTCTGCATTAACCTGAGAAGCAGCCAAGAGGCCCAAGGTTACTCTGGAGGAGCTGCAGAGAATCGGTTGGTAGGACAACCATCAGTCATGCTCTCCACAAATATGGGCTCAGTAGAAGAAAAATTAAAGCCATTGTTGAAAAAATAAATGAATAAAAATGTACGGAAAACAAACGTGGAGAAGATTTGGTCAAATGAGACCAAATTAACTTTTTGGTCTACCAGCAAAACTACATCTGTATTAGAAAACCAACACCTCACATCTCTCTCAGCACATACTGTAGTAAGACATAGTGGTGGCAGCGTCATGCTGCTGGGATATACCCTTCATCAGGGACAGGGGAACTGATCAGAGCTAAATACATTTAGGTCAGAAAACTAGGTGGAGCCTTTAGAAGACTTATAACTTTAAAATGTTCAAGTGATGCAAGTTAGCACCCAGAAACCTTTTTCAGCATCATTTTCCTTGTCTTGGTGTTTCACAGCTTTTGCTAATGTATGTTTATATTAGCCGACAGTTTCAGTCCGTTTGTGCATGATCTGAGCCTGGAGGCAGCTCTGTGGTTTCCAGTCATTCAGGTGAGAAGCAAATTTTATTTATTCAAATGACATTTAGTTGAAGCTGTTCTATTAAACAGGATGGACGTCAGACACACAGATCCTCTAAATCACGTCTTTGTTTCTCGTTTGTTCTTGTGAGGTTTGTCTTTAGTTTATTTGTGGCACATCAGGTAGGACAATTCACATGCTCTTTTGTGAGAAAGCTTCTTGGAGACGAGTATTGTTAAAACATATGGACGAGTATTGTCCATATGTTTATATTATAGCCGAATGTGACAAATGATTTAGTTCAGGAACAGGAAGTAGTCTCGTCTTCTCCTTCCTGAAGTCAATAATGATTTGTTGTTCTTTCCTGTCCTTAAAGAGGAAACAAATGCTGGAAAAGTCTAGTTTCTGCTCCAACATTATCACAATAAACTACTTTAAAACCCACTTATTTCTTAAGTATTCCCAACATGATGGACAGCTGAAGGCCCCCTAAACACAACTATGCTTCCATAAATAATGATAGACTAGTACTTCCTAGGAATTTGTAGGGTTATGCGAGCGTCAAATATGTGACATATTTAAACCCTTCGTTTTCTAATCAGGTCACACAGACGGCTGTCTTCCATCGTAGAGTGAAAGATGTGGTTTTTGTTGCCGTCAGTGTGAGCAGCGCTTAGACTTTGAGGTCAAATAAGTAAGAAGTTCAAATTTCTCCATCATGCACCAAGACTGGCTTTTTGCTCAAGTAAGAAAGCTAGATGCTTCATTTTCTGATTGAAGATGACTGTATTCCCCCTCTGTGGGACAATAAAAGCTATTTTTTTCCTATTATTTTATACTATATGCCTTCTTGTAACCATTATGAATTTCAGGTTAAAGTTAATATGGTTATGACGGTGATTTTCATTTTTAAGGCATTTTGAGGGATTTTTCAGTACTTTGTATGAAAATATCTCCAGCTCCCTTTTTTTTTTTAAATTTTTAAAAGGTTGTCACAATAGCATCCTACACATCACTTCCTGTGTCTGTCACTTCCTAATTGGAGTAACATCCTGGATGACAGACACCTCTAAAGTCAGGAACTAATCATCAAGATGTGGCATTTCCATGAGGAAACAGCCTGATCAGATGAACCCAGCGAGGCCGTTTGAAAGTCCCAGAGATCCGGTGAGCAACAGCCTGATGTTTTTAGCCGGACACCAGGGAGACAAATTCACCTTTACTCAGAATAAATAAATAGAAAAAAAAACGTCTCCATTTTGATTAGAAATAGATAGAAAACAGATTAAGCAAACATCTTTTCACACAAGTTTTTCACAAAAATCTGATGAAGTATCAGAGACTAAACCGTAAAACATTAGGACTATTGACCATTTTATCATTCACAGTGGAAAAAGGTTGTTTTTTTAAAATGTGTTTGGTTAATTTTTTGCTACATATCTTAGTTTGATGAACAATAGACGTAGACTTAGATTTGAATCTCACGTCGACTTTATACATTTTTAATGATGTCTCTGATTGCACATAAATCACAGCACTGGGAAATAAATCAAACTCCCATCTTTTTTTTTTTACATTGATAGAGCTCATTCTCTAGGAAACTAAAGAATTCATGTCAGATTGATAAATATATCAGACTGATTGGTTTATTAAATAATCATAATAATCTAATTTAATCCAGTACTATTATCTTCTACAACCTGAATGAGAAGATGAAAGTTTTGTGAACATTCCTCCTTGAATAAATGACTCTGAACCTTACCGGGACAAAAGTAGGTAGGCAGGAAAAAAAATATAAAGATGGGTGAAATAAAAGAGATACGGTGAAGGTTAGATGGCTACTTACAAACAGAAAACATGGAGGGAAAACCAAGAGTGTTAGCGTCCTGAGGGCCGCCTTGGAAAAACAAAAACGGAAGGATGGGGAAAAAAAACAACCATTTGTTAATGATTGAAAAGAGGAAAAAACAGAAGAAATAAAGAGCATAAGGTTTTCATTCTTCACAGGATGCTTAAGAACCACATGACAACACACACAAAGTCACGTTATTAATCCTGTTTGGTCAAATTAACACTTTCCAAGTAGCCATAAATTTGAATTAATTTACTGCCAAACCTTTTTATTTTGGTTCATTCCTCGTGAATGCTTCATGGGGGGTTTTTTGGGGGAGGGGGGTTTCTGGCTTCCCAACTAAACTAAAACACAAACTCACACACACACACACACACACAAAGATGATAACATTAACAGACAAGAAGACAAGATGAGTTTGGAGGGGAGTGAGGCAAGGAACAAAGTGGCGTCTGAAACAACAGAAATATAAAAAGGAAAAGAAGATGCAGAGCAGTAAACACAGCAGGGGGGAAAAAAAAAACATTTCCTTCAATACATCCATAAGAGGTATTGGAAATACTTACGTGCCCTGCAACTTTAATTTCTAAAGTTTTGAGTCTTTATCTTTTTATCCATCTAATTTTACTTGGATGGAGAAAGAATCTAGATCTTTGAGTAAAATATGCCAGTTTACTTTATTCTGGTGATCTATAGACAATACAGACCAGAGGTCCTCAAATCCAGGTCAGTGTCCTGCCACTTTTAGAATCCTCTCTGCTTCACCACCCCTGAGTTAAGTAATGATTCAGGTGATGATTCAATGATTCAATATCAGGGCTCTGGAGAATTTGACTGGAAACTAAGGAAGTAATTATGCCATTTGATTCACGTGTGATGGACCACCTAAAAGTTGCGGGTCACCAGATTTGAGGACCCATCATATAGACGCTCTTGCTTACAGTCCAGAAAGTTATTTGCTATCTGTGAAATGTTTCCATCCACAAATGGATATGAATGTTATTGGTCTTGGGGCCTTTAAGGATTAATTTGAATGGTTCCTCTTGATTGATCATACAAAGAAGGCTTTTTTTTTAATCTTACATGAAATATATTTTTTGTACTGTTTTTACTGAATTGATGGTGGTGTTCTTTCTACAAATGGCCTTTTTAAACGTCTGTATGCTCCTGTTAACGATTAATCAGTTACTAAATTGGTTGACAATTATTTCAATAATCGATTAATCACAATTAATCATTACAGCCCTAGCTAACATTAACATATATTTTATTTTGGATAATAATCTACAGCTTCAGACATGGACAAAATATCAACAGGGAGATTTTTTTTTTTTCAGTTCTGTTCAGTTTACCACAAAAATGTCCTCTTGAGTTTCAGGTACTTAATATTTTAAGATTTTAAAACTTTTAAAACTTAATAACATTTCTGTGATGTTACTAAGTGTTTATTTGTATCTGATGCAGGTAACTCAGATCTGATGAGTTAGGTAAAAATTTAATGCCAGATTAAACACTTGGCTGAGTGTTCTCCTCAGCTAATATTCCTAATCATAATCATGATTATGATTAGTGGTTCAACAGCATGCTATTGTCTTTCCTTAACAAATAGTTACAAGTTAACACTCCAACTCTACAGCAGTTCTACAGCCAAACTGTGTCTTTTCAGGTCACTCTGCACACCATGCTACAGACAGGGTGTACATGAAGGCTCACTACAGTTGGAAAGCTGCTGCAGAACAACGTGGTTGCAAAACGAGTGAGTCCTGGTCTTGGTGGGTGGAGGAGGAAGAGGACGGGGACGGGAAAGGGGAGGAGACGGGAGAGGAGAGAGGCCGGATGGGTTTCTGGTTGGAGTGAGAATGGGAGGAGGCTGAAAAATGTAGAGCGGCGATGAAGGGGAAGGCAGCGGAGAGGAGAGGGAGGAGAGGGTGGACGGGGAGGTGGGAGAGACTGGTTCAGAACCAGAGAGGGAGGAGGAAGAACCTGAGACTAAAACAGAGGAAATAAAACAGAAAAAGAATCATTAACAAAGCAATGAAGAAATAGAAAAGAGCAGATAGGTGGTAGGTTTTCATACCCCTTAAAACACATTATAAAAACAAACTTCAGCGCATTTTATTGTGACTTGATAGACCAACAAAAATAGTGCATAACTGAGAAGAGAAAAGAAAGAAGTACAATGTTTTAAAATATTTTACAAGTAATCCGAAAAGTGCAGCATGCATTTGTAAAAATCTGTCTTTACCTTTATACCCCAAAATAAACTCCAGTGCAACCTATTGTTGTTATCAGATGTCACCTAATAAGTAAATAGAATCCATGTGTGTGTAATTTCATCTTAGTATAAATGTCACCGTCCTGCAACAGCCTCAACAACTTGTTGGGGAACTTTAGTGAATAAACAGCATCATGAAGACTGGGACATTCCTGGCCGGTCAGGGAGGAGGTTAGAAAACAATATCCAAAGCTTTCAAAGCTCAGTTCTGCCCATCTCATCATCTACAAATTTGACATTTAATAGCAAAGAAAATACAACAATCAGTTCTGTTAGCAGTTTTCTACAAGCCATGCAGGGATACAACAGATATGGAGAAGAAGGCACTCTGGTCAGATGAGTTCAAAATGTAACTTTTTGGCCTGCATGCAAAGCGCTGCCAGTACCAGAAAACTAACACTGCATCATGCTGAATAAATCATCCCCACAGTGAAACATTGTTGTGGCAGCATCATGCTGTGGCAATGCTATTCTTTAGCAGGGACAGGTGATGCAGTTGAAGTTGATAGAAGGATGGAAAAAAGCTAAATACAGGAAAATGCTGTAAAAAAAGAAAAGCAGTTGAATGCTACAAAAGACTCAATATCTGAAAGGAGCTTCAGGACAACAACCATAAACATCCAACCAGAGCTACAATGGGATGGTTTTAGATTGACACATGTTCATGTGGTGGAATATCCTAGTCAAAGTCCAGACTAATCAACTGAGAATTAGTGGAAAGATTTTAAAATCCCTTTTTACAAAAGGTTTCCATCCAAACTGACTGGGCTGTAAAAGACTCCCAGCTGTAGTGAAACTGACAGCCGGTTTTAACAGAGTATTGACTCAGAGGGATGAGCATATATGTATGGCACACTTTTCAGATTTTATTTATGAAAACATTTTAAAGTAAAGTATACTTCTCCTCATACTTCACAGTTCTGCACTACTTTGTGTCAGTCCATCAGATAAAATCCAAATAATAATAATTAAAAAAAGCAGGAGCATTTTTCAAGGCACTGTGATAGAGTAGCTGAAAGATCCAGGAGCCCTTTGTGTTTGTCAGCAGGTGTGTGTGTGTCTGTGCCCACCAGCGTCAGGGTCACTGAAGTCAGGCAGCGTCATGGCGTTGAGCTGTCGTCTGTCTGGTATGGCCCTGTCCAACAGGCTGCTGCCACGCCCTGAATCACTGCCAACCACAAAACCCATCAGTCGAGACAAACAGGCATTCGGCTTCTTTAGTAATCATACTTTTGTTGCACTGGTGTGTGTACCTGGGGTTGGTGAGGTTGTAAAAGCTCTTCCAGATCTGGAGCATGTGTTTACAGGTGAGCAGAGCTTCCTCCGGTCCTCTGCACATGGCCTCCAGCTTCACCTTCGTATACAGCAGACTACACAGCACAAACACCATCAGCTCAGGGTCTGCCACTCTGTTAGACAGACAGTAAATGCTGTTTGGGAATGTTTCGCTCACTTGAAGTTCTCAGGATACTCGGACAGGGCCATCTCTATGATGTTGAGAGCGTCATGGTAATGTTTCTGGGCAGAAAGAAGCAGGGCCAGCAGGTGGAGGGAGTGGACGTCATCTCCTTGTAGCTGCAGCGCCTGTCGAACATACCCTAATGCCTCGGGGATCTACACACACAGGACACACACACACACACTAGAGGTCTTCACTAGAGTTAACATAAAACACAACCCTGTGGAACTGAAAGGGAAGTAAACCTTTTTCTTGTGTTTTGAATGCTTCAATTTTTGATTTTTAATTTGTTGGCGTTACCTGTCTGGAAACGGCAAGCTGCAGTGCCAAATAAAAAGCTGCCAGATGGTCAGTGGGAGACATGCTCTGAGCTCTGCAGATGAAAAACAAAAACATTTTGTGCTCAGACATGTTCAATCAAAAATTACATCAGTAATTTAAATATTTTAGAGAGAAATCTGCCTATTTTAATAGTAGAGGACAGTTCAAAATTTAGACTTAATTCTAAAGTATTTAGCTAAAGTATTTTTAAGAAACGCATTGAAACCTCTGAAAGGCCGACAAAGCTTTCCTCTGGTAGTCCTCCTGTGTGCTTCGCAGCGATGCTGAAGAGACGCAAACACACAAAATAAAAGCTTCAGATATGACAACCACAATTACACACGCATAAGAGACAAGCACATACACCTATACAAACACCTTTTTTTCTGCCTGACTTATCAATCTGTTACAATCTCTTAAGTGTTCAGACATTCATTTCTGCACAGCTCTCTGAAGATCCCAAAGTCCTTATAACCCCTAACAGATATACAAGTACAAAAACAGTTGCTTTTCTATGGTCATTGCAAACTCCTAAAACCTGTTAATATAGAGCGGATCCCACAGATGACCATCAATTATTGAAGTCCATTTGATTACTTCAGTCTTGATTCCTAAATGGAGCTGCATGGGCGTTCTAAGTTTTTTTTTTTTTGAATTTACATAGATTTCAGATTCAGGTTTCACCTTTGTTTAATAAATAACCACTAAGCAAATGTTACTGCTTAGTGTCACATTTTCATCTTGAAAGTTAGGCTTTCAAGAGCAAAGCAGGAAGTCAAAATTTGAAAATGAGTGAATTTGCGTTAATATTTACGATAGCAACATCTCAGCTTCCTGAAGCGAATGAATAATGAGAGTGGAATATGTCGTGTGGCTTCATTCAGCTGAGATCAGATTTAAATTAGTAAGCAGACTTGCCATCAGTGGCTTTGAGGCTGTAAACCAGGCCGGCAGCCAAGTGACCTTTGGCTTTGAACTCTGCTGCCTTCTCTCCCATGTCAATCACCATCTTTGCAAACTTCTCCCCTTCGTCCAACTGAAATATCAGCGAATCAAGATGTAAGACAAAACTACAAGAAAGAAACACGGTAAAAGTAAAGCTTTACTTTCACTTCTGGAAAGAGCTGTGCGCTTCTTACCCAGTGCAAAGGACCAATGCACAGTTTAACGGCCAGCAGTGGGATGGTGGGGTCATCAGGCTTCAGACGGATGCACTCCTTCAGAACCTTGACAGCACGAGCGGATTTGCCGGCAGCCATTAGTGACAAGGCGAGCTGGTACCACAAATGGAACTCCTCAAAAGCGAACTTCATGGCTCTCTCCAAGCACTGGGGACGGCAACACGGTCCGTTTTCTCAGAATTTGTTGGTCTACTTGGAAACATTAATTTCAGGAGTGCAGGTCAGTGTGGGTGTGTGGTTTTATTTTACCTCCGACAGCATCTCATACTGCCCCCTCCTGCCCAGCGCTATGGTCAGCAGATCGTACACCACGGAGGCAGACTGTAGGCTGATGATCCGATCGTTGTTGTGCTCAGGAATCCTGCTCAGGACAGCGTCCCGGTTGGCCTGACACAAAAACAGATAAAGCTAAACAAGTCAAATCTGCACAGCATAACAATGTTTTAAAAGTGTGACTCTATAAAGCATCTCACCATCGACTCACTGATCAGCAGCAGCAGCAGAGCTTCCTCTGTGTTCTCCTGAGGACAAAACAAACTGAAATGCAGCAAGAGAGAGATGAAGATGGGCGGAGATGAGAAGAACAGAGAGACTGTTTTGAATTCCTACCAACAAATGTTATAAAAATGTCATACTTCTCTCCGGAGTACACTCGTGGGGGTCGGCTCAGGGTGTAGTTCCTGCGGTAGGTATGCCCTTGCTGCGTGGGATTATCCAGGGGTGACACTGTCGGAGGATCTTCCAGAGGAGACCAGTAGCTCTGTTCACACATTCCTCGGAGCAGGATCTCTGCGAGCTGTCGGGCTATCGTCTGCACAAACGATGAAATTACAGGCCAAGTAGGGCAGCAAAACAGCATGAGTGCAATGATTTGTGTGATGTTCAACTTAAATGGCACATAGAATAAATCAGCAAAATCCTGCAACAAGGTTTTAATATTTAAATAACCATGTCGCAGTAAGCAATTAATGATGACGAAAAATTAAAATTAGCTTTTAAAATTACATTCTGAGAATTGATGTTTTTTTGAAACCGAGGCCATTTTATTTACTCCTGTGTTTTATTTTTCTGTTTAATTTATTCTTTTTGATGGTGATTTATTTTGGATACTTAAAATGTCTTCCAATTAAGGTGTGGAGAACAAAATGAAAGTTTATTACTCTTTGAGAACTTGTATTATGCCATTGTCAGTGTATTACTAGAAAAAGGTTTCAAAACAACATTACTATTGTTATTGTGAGAGGCCTACATTTAAGTAGTAATTATCCTTCTCAAATCCGAAAGGCTGTCAAACACAAACTCATCCAACTACATGCAAATTATTTAGGATTTTTAGAATTAGCAGCTGAGAAAAAGAAAATCTGACAGACAGACAGACAGACAGACAGACAGACAGACATTCTCCCCAATGAATTCTCACCATGCGAAGGTTCTGGGTGGTTCTGGTTTCAACAGCCCGAAGAATTTCCCGAAATCTGCCCACACCCCGAGTCAGGTTTCTACACGAAAAAAAAAAAAAAAACGACAGAAGAGATTCTGTGACTTTTCCGGGTGCACATGCCTCTGTGTTGTTAACAAGATTTGGCATGTCATGTTTTGCAAATTTTAAAAGAAGAAAATATTTCCATTTTACAGCTAAAATCATATTATCAACTGACTTGAGAATTTAATAGTGATCTTTTAAGATTCCTTTCACTGACTGATGGACAGACAGACCATTATTTTAGGGGTGGATTGATAAATAAATGGACAGATGGACCAAAGGAGATGGAACAAAAACAAACCTATAAATAAAAACCTCATGCCACTCTCTACTTTCTTTGAGCAGGAAACTTCACGAGTTGTTGCCAGACTAAATGTAATCCAACCTTTCTGATCCTAAAATCGCATAAGGTGTCAGAAAACCTCAAAGCTGTAAAGTCCTATTCACACTGTACAGCATATATCAACCTGTTAACAACTTTGTCAGATCACAACTGCAAAAAAGAAAACTGAGTGCGATTTCTGCCAAGTGACTGGTCTTCAACATCAATGTAAAAACTTTTCTAACTGTCAGCAGCATGTTTTTATTCTTATTTTTTTCCAGAACCCAAAGTAAACTTGCATTAATATCTATTCTTCCCTTTTCTCCATCCATGTATCCTACCCGTTCTTGAAGTGAATGACGTGGGCCCTCTGCAGGCCTGTCTCCAGAAAGTAGCCCAGTTCCAGATCCTGAGCCGTTGGTCCTGGCTTTGGGCTGCGGTTCTGAATACCTGCTGATAATGCCTACAGAAACAGAAACACAACAGAACAGCAAAAGTAAGGGAACTATTAAGACAAAATTACAGAAACTTATGCTTGATTTTTGTCCAAATCAATAGAAACTAACAGAGAGGACCTTTATATAGTTTCATATATCTGTTGGTTTCCTACTGTTCAGGCTTTCTGTATATAAAGATGGCTCTGTTTGTCAGCTGGCCATCATGAGCAGAAGCACATTTATCAAACTTACTCACTGCCAGTGTAATAATCATCACACTCCCACAAGGATGGCACAACATTTCCTGGCACTAGAAGTAGCTGGTGAGTGTTCTAGTTTCTCCCCCTCAAACACAAACCTTCTCCGCTTCCTGCAGGTACAGCAAAGCAATGTCTCCGGACTTTTCATAGCAGGTGATGATTTCCTGCTCCCGTGCTACTGGGCTCCGATTGGTCGACGGAGAGCCGGAGTTCAACAAAGAGGGAGAGGAATCCGGGACCTTCTCTAGACACAAGCCTGGGAGAGGTCAGCGAAACGGAAAAGGAAACAAAATGTGACAGAAGTTTCAGTAAGCTTAACTGCATCATGTCTCAAAATATAATTTTAATATCTTAACATATCAGATTAATTCAGTTGAGTTAGAGAAATACAGTGTTGCCCCCGTGTGGAGATGAAAAGCATTGCTACAGAGATTAGTGGAGATTGGATTTGAGGTGTGGAAGTGGATGTTAAGAAGGTCATGAGGTACAAATGATTCCCATGTGTGTCTGTGTTTACCTTTGGTGGCATAGGCCTCTGCTATCATAGACAGTCTGTACACAGGAGCTCCAACCAGCTGCAGGTCGTCCAGGTTCACCCGGCTGTAGTGACCTGGAAAAGCAGAACTTCTCTGTTCAGTTCCTGGACTGTGGATGTCTATTAGAACAAGAATCAGCTCTTCAAAGAGGCCAAACATCTGTATTAGTCTTCTTGGTCAACACACTGGGTTCGTACATAATCTGGAAAAAGGTATTTTAGGTATCTTCAGATCTGGAGGAGTAGGAGTGAGTGTCAGACTATAGAATAATATTCATATTTTCTCACTTTATTCCCTATTCTCTTGTCTAAAACTTGTACTCATTTCTCCTTTTGTTTCTCCATTCTTTTTTCAACCCATCCCCATACAGACAGACATTATTTATAAATAAATAAACTGGCCTATATTCATAGAGCATTTTGATATAGAACGTGGAAAATGTGTAGCATCCCTGAACAGTTTTCAGCTGCTCTGAAAGGTTTGTTATATATAAAAATATAAGAAACGGCATCCAGCAAAGTCCTGAAACAGAACCTCACAGATTCACTGGCTAAATCCTTAGAAACAAATGAATCAAGTGACAAATTTTTAAGTTCAGCAGTACGGAACTCCCTAGGGGACATGGGGAATTTTTTTTTTACTTTACTTCGCAAAACGTTTGCGCTACCTCGCAATAGGTTTTACGTTCTCTTGCAATAATGTTCTGATCAGTTCATGCGGTATAATTGAATACTGTAAGCCTTTCTTACGGGGGTCATCGTACTTTCTCCTATTATATAAGGCTTTCGTGAGGTTTTTCCATGTATGCTAATATCCCGTTGCAAAATATCTGAAGTTTTATATCTTTTTCTTTATGATAGAAAGGCAACACAAACCTATGATATATATAGAAACTTTCCGTAAGTAGGAAAGAAAAAAAAAATACATCCAAACTACTTGGACTATTTCTGAATTATTACTGCGGGATAATAAGTCATCTGACAGTTTTGACTGCGTCTCTTTAGTGTTGGTCTGAATGGTTTAAAGGACCGTTTTCATCTCAACCTCATACAGACAGACATAAACATGCAGTGAATAAATCCATTTTCAATCAGGTTTTTGCACCAGAGTAAAGAAGAAACACTGAGGCTCTATAAATATGCATGCATTTGAAATTTAAAATTCACATTTGTGACTGTATGCAAAATACACCAGGAAAATATTGCAGTAAGCATATTGCGAGGGAATGCAAAAGTATTGCGAGGTAATGCAAAAGAAAAAATCTTCTCCATGTCCCCTATATGGCTCCGTACACCAGCATTAAAAGTAAGAAAGCATCAAACAAAAAACGACAATGATTACCTAAAGCTTCACTGTGTTCTCCTTCAATATAACAGAGTTTGGCCATCAGTAGGCTGGCTTCCTGGAGGTAATCGGCCTGAAGAAAAGTTAGATGGAAAGAGTTCAATTTGTACAAGTAGTCATCCAGTCAGAGATGCATCAGGTGCTCTTTTCAGAGTTTACCTTGAGGTTTCCTCGGTCCAGAGCAGCTATAAGGTGCTTCCTGACCTCCACCAGTTTGGCCCGTGTGCCTCGGGGGCTCGAACCCTGTTTGATGGGATTTTCTTTCAAGTACGTCTGGAGCTTGGATTCTCCCAACAGCAACTCACCTAAATCATCTACACACAGAAAGGCAAAGCACTTTAAGAACGACAGCAACTAGCGAAGAATTCAAAAAATGTACATGTTGTTACTTCACAGGAGAAAAAAACAGTAGTGTAAGCACCTAATACAATACCAGAAAAAAAGGCATAAATGGGACAATTTTATCCAAAATTATAATTTTTTAAATGAATATGTCCTGTCAGTGGTCTCCATTTATAAGGATAGAAAATATTCTGAGCTTTAACAAGTAACACAGAAACAACACAAATACCAGGAAGAATTAGGTACCAAGAAAAGCTGAAGCAGTCCCTAATCCAAGTACAGATCCTAGTCACAAACCAGTGCTCAAAGCTCCAGTGGATCAAGTTTATTTCCATAACATGAGCAATAGTCAATAAATAAATAAATCAGCAAGTCTAGTCTCCGCCATAACACAGACTAAACGTCTGTCAAGAGCTTGGTTTTAGTCGGCAACATAATGGCATATTTTATAGAAGAATGTGTAAATATCCAAAGTAGCACTTTGCAGGTCTTTGTTTTACACACAAGTTATACTGGAACATTATGACTCTATTGGCCTCCTTACTTTAGCAGATCCTGTTTTAAATGCTACCCTTTCATTTGTGGAAGTCCATATCAGATCTGACGTTTCAGGTGCTGAAAAACATGAACTATTTCACAGTAAAGTGACACAGAGGGATGGAGATCTGTTAGCGGAGACTGACTGATGCTTTCCTGTTAATGGAGTTCTCCTTCATCTTTTTGCAGGATTAAGCTTTTTGTTAGAGCAGATTGTAAAAGTTCACAGCTGTTGCCAGAATTTTCCATCCCCTCCTCATGAGCACGAATGCACGAAATTCAAATTAAAAATTAAAAATACTTAATTGATCCAAAAGGGAAATTAAATGTTGTTGTGACTCATTTAATTAAAGAGTTTACTGTTGATTTATTCTATTCACACAAGGTCCAGTCCACCTAAAACATTCAGATTGACCCAACAGCTTGGATTTCGTCATCTCTAAATAAGAATATATTTATTTACAGTATATTTATTATATATTTACATGTATTTAAGTGGCTCCAAAGTACCTTCCCAACTTGTGCAAATCTGTCATTTTCTTCTTTAAGTCGTTAAGGAGCTCATTGGGCTTTCCTGTAGTCCTGTGCATGCTGAACAGATTGTTTGTAAACAACACTATCAGTATCGCAATATTAACATTACGATACGTCACCATAACGCTTCCTTTTAAGAGTTAGCAGGCGGAGGTCAGCGAAAGAAAATCAAATTTGTGTTTCGGCAAACGATGTCGCTGCATAGAACAAAGCTCAAGACGTAGAGTTAATTAACGCATTTTTCTGAATAGTTCGGCTCTAATTAACCCCAACAAAAGGTGATAAGTAAAACTAAAAACAAACACAACGTGCTGAAATCTGCTAGCATCCAGAATCAATCAATGTAGTGACGGATGTGGCGCAAGAGAGAAAACATTATTTGTCTTATCTCACTTTAGCTTTCTTGACTAAATTATTTGTCAGACAGGATGAGCATGTCACACAACCAGCAAAAAAGCTAAAGAGGAACATGTTTGATTGGACAGTGGTGACCCAGAGCAGGTCATATCCTAAAATTCAAGGTGTGGTAGTGTAAATCAACCTAAAGTGGACACATAATTTCTGATTTATTATCTTTAGCTTTTATTTTTCATTTTATGGCCTCTGAACAAAACGAAGTGCAAAAACATCCTGTGTTATGAGATGTTGCTGCCAGGAAGTAGGAAAGACCCAGGCCAGGGAAGAGAGGCCTGATGAATAAATGCTACCGCTGCGGGACGAGCTTCCTACCGTTGGATATAAGTTTCGCCGGCAGCTGCCGAACCAGCTCGGGTATCTTGTCCCACTGGCTCTCCGAGCGGCAGCGCTCTATCTCGGTCTCCAGTCGTGATCCAGACTTCCTCGCCGTCATGTTTCGTGACTGAGGGGGAGACTGGACTCGGTCACAACAGGCTCCCTCTCTCTCCCTCCAGCTGGAACAACCGTCAAGCTCACACCTAAGTACAACATGCAGGCTTCCGGTGAAGGAAAATAAAGAGGTAAAACAGTGACACCTAGCGGTCAAGAGGGTGTAATTCTACAATTTTAACCGGAAGCTGACTGCAGACTCATTTATCAACCGAATAAATCCATTGATTAAAAGTGACATGTCACATGGTGACATTTGTATGGAAGCCCGTTTCCGCCACTCTGTAAAAAAAAATAAAAATAAAAATTATCTCATTATGAGATAATTTTTATTTTATAAAAATTATAAAAATTTTAATAATGAGATAATAAAAATTATCTCATTATGAGATAATTTTTATTTTTATTTTTTTTTACAGAGTGGCGGAAACGGGCTTCCATACATTTGTCACCTTCAGTGATGTATTGATAAATATTTTTCTTCGTTTTAGTCCAGTGTATGCTACCTAGGCTCAAATAGTCTCATAATAGTTATTTTTTATTAGCATCTGAATCAGAATCTTCTTTCTTGGTCAAGATTGACCAAGAAACACATTTACATGATCAATTACTCGATCATAGTAAAGTAGATGGAGCAGTGTTTTTAAATATCAAAAAGGGATTACACATTACACCATGACATTCAGATATCATATAAATATTTCTAAAATATAATTACAGAAGTGCAACTTTTTATAATTATTTTTTTGTAAATTTACAGATTCAAAACAACTTAATTGGTCAATGGTGTGTGCACAAACAGGAAATTTAACTTTGACTTTTCACGTGCTCACAGCAGTCATGAAAACATTATTTACTGAACTAATTAATTTCGTACAGGCATATGTTCATGTATTTTTCATTCACATTAGCGATTGTATAAATATGTGCTTAATTATCAAATTAAATGGCACTTCTGAAACCGGAAAGTACGTGAGAAAAATATTCTTTTATTTTGAAAGACAGGAAGAAGCTCAAACGTCCGTAGTAGTGCGTTGGAAGGAGTGAGTTAGATGACAGATTTGTCCCTTTTATTGACTAATGACAACGTTTCATTGAGGCAAAAATATGGAAGCAGAAGTGGTAAGTGTATATTGAAATAATAATTCTTAGGTTTTAACACGTATTTAAGATAAAGTAAGGACTTTTTTTTTTTTTTAGATATTGTTGCTATTACTTCCTTAGCCGAGAAGCTAACGGCTGAAACAAACGAACCCAACAAACACTTTATGATGATAATGGCTCTTTAAATTCAGTCTTTTTTTTTGTTGTTGTTGTGTCAGCATACAGCAGGGTCCACAGAATTTGAGACTGTGGAGATTGCTGAGTGTAAGGCGAGGAAGGTGAAGGTTCCCCGGAGGATCATTCACTTCGCCAACGGGGAAACCATGGAGGAGTACAGTACTGATGAAGAGGAGGAGGAGGAAGAAGAGGAACACGTGAAGCAGGTCGTTTCAGTTGATACGGTAGGATGAGTGGATTACAAAGTGACCATGATCCAGACTTTAAGAAAAAGGTACTTTTACGAGGACTTTGGCTGCTCATTCAGGCATTTCAAGGCTACGCAACTCAAAAGATGACTCAGTGTTGACATTTTAAAAACGAGATCTTAATGGACCTTAGCTGCAGCCAAAAAAAAAAAGTGTTCTAAAATATTTTTGTTGAATCTAAAAGAAGTATCAGTAATACAGTTTGACGGGCATTAATTTTGTACCAGAGGACTATTATTACACAGCAGAGATCACTCAAGTTATCTGGAATGTTTCAAAGCCTCCATTTGTTTTTGTTTTTAATCTTTGCTCTTTCGTTTTCACATGTAGGTGCACCCCAGTAAATTGGAATATAATCGAAATAATTCATATATTTTTCCATTTCAATTGAAAAAAATTCAATTTTATATAGATTTATTGTGGACAAGGATTCAACGGAAGAATTCATGTGCTTATTTAGATGATTATGGGTTTACAGCTCAAGGAAACAACTTTTACTCTCTCATACAACAAGTAGACTACATCAGACCAACTTGAAATCAAATAATTTTAATATAGATATGTAAACATCCTGGAGAGTATTCCATGTACCGTGTATGCAGTCAGTGCCGTACTTTGGTCTTTTTTTTCCTCGAATTTATCACTGTGTCAATTCAATGTGGCATAGAGGTGACAGTTTTATTTTAATCGTAAACCTGTCGTTTTACTAACACACTTTAATCTTTTTTGACTGATACAATCACAATAGAGAAACTTGAAACCATGTTTTGGTATTGTTAATAGGTGCCAGACTATACTGGGAAATTGCATAAGCACAGCTTGTCAGCAAAAGGAAGCTTTCCTTTAAAAATGTCTTCCAGTCAGCTCCTCCAAATCATCACTGATTGTTGACCTTTGACACTGATTCTCAAGTAACTTTAATCCTGCCCCCGACTCTTTAGTAGACTCTGAAATGCTGAATTTATTTTCATCCAAGCAAAGTAGTTTGGGCCACCTAACAAAAGTCCAGTCTTTTTTTCTCTCTTTGTCACTCATAAGACGCTTCTGACCATGTTTCTGATTCAGTAGTGGCTTAGCACAAGGAATTTGAGAGTTGTAGCCCGTCCTCTGGACATGTCTGGCTAGTGGCTCTTAAAGCATGGACTCTAGCTTCTGCCCACATGATGTGAATCTCTGTCTCAAATTCTTGAATGAATTGTCCTGCTCTTTTCCTTCTTGCTTGTGCATCTTTTTCCTTCCACTCATCTTACTTCTAATATGTTTGTTAAAAGCTGTTCCAGATTTTAGTTAGTTTTTTTCTTTGGAAGGGAAACCTGTCCAATCAGTTGTCTTCATTATGGCCGTGTAGGCGATTATCTTACGATAAGATATTTTTATAGAAAAACAAAATATTAAATAAGCTCCTTGGTATGCACTTGTATACACGTGTGAAGTTTCCTAAATGGTCAGAGTAACATTTTCTTTGTAAAGTAATAATATAAGTTTATTAATTAAATAAACAAACTGAATGTCAAATTATGTGAAGTCATTAAGCATATTTTCCTGTATATGTGCTCCAGTCCAAACTGACCTGGGGTCCTTATTTCTGGTTCCACATGTGGAGAGTGGCAACCTCCACTATTTCAGGTAGCGCCTTAATTTAATCTTTAAATATATATGTATTTTTCCTTCATAAAAATGCTTGAATTTGTATCAGCTATTCTGTGTAATCTTTGTTGCAGTGTGCGACTACATGGGGGAGAAATTGGCCTCTCTGTTCGGCATCACCTCTCCAAAGTACCAGTATGCTATTGATGAGTACTACCGCATGAAGAAAGAGGTGTGACCCATCATCAATTATGTCAGCCATGTTACAGGAAAGTCTGACCTTAAAAATGTAACACTACCTTCTCTTCCCGCAGGAGGAGGAGGAAGAGGAGGAAAACCGTCTCGCTTATGAGGCAGAGCGCACGTTTGCAGCGCAGCGGCGAGGCGAGCAAGAAAATCCGGCTGCGGTGAAGGAGCAGCCGGAAGGAAATGGAGCCACATTTGTAAACGTCAGCTTTGAGCTTGAACCAGAGTCGTCGCTCAGGAATCCCGATCCAAGCAGAGTCCCATCTCCTCTCCCCTCCTGAAAAAAACTAATTCACACATTTCAAATTGTTGGTTAAACCTGAACTTACTCAACTCCACGCACTAATTTTTTATTTTCCCTTTTTTTTGCTTTTTTTTGTTGTTGTTGTTGTTTGTAACAGATTAATTTATTCACAACGGTGGAAGTGGCTGGGGAACGCCATATCTGTGAATGTGACTTTGAGTGTTGCGTGTAAGCTATGCAACACTAATGTCAGCCTGGAAATGAGCCCATGGCTGAGGCAGCGAAGAAAAGGCTGGGTTGATGCTCTGTGCATTAATCTGTTCTTTTTCATCAGTTATAAAGAGATGAAGCCGATCAGAGGGACCAGGGCAAATATTGATGCTACACCAAACTTATCAGCTGAAGACCTTAGCAGCTGGATAGATTCTGGGTTTTCCAGACAGTTTCCTGGGTAGTTTTCTTCAATTCTACTCCAGTAAAAAATATCAGGATGAAGTGTCTTTTACTCTACAACAAGGTCCTGATGTGTAGCCACATGATCCCAGCAGAACAGTGCAGTGTCCCTTTTCGTCACCCAACACTTTGTTCTGCCAGTATGTTGTGTGGAGAAACACACTTTAAAGGAGATGTTACAGACCAGCTGGTGGTTTTGATTGGGGAGATGTACATGATGGGTGTGAAATATAGAGCGAATAGTAGTTGTAGTCTTGTGTTTCAACAATTCAAAGGTGCCAAAAAAACAAGACTCCTGAATGTAGAAACGAGTAAAAAAAACATTCAGAATTTCAAGATGTTTGAGAGACCCCTCTCTGTGCTGACTCCTCTTTAACTGTGAATGAAAGGTCCAATAAACACCAACATATTTGCCTTATATGTGTGCTATAAAGGGACATTAGAGGCTGAGTATATGCATAAGAGCTTTACTTTTGTATTATTAGAACAGGTTTGTGTTTAACCCCAGAAAAGAGGATTTCTGGTGTTTGATTACACTCCAGTAGATGTTTATACATGTTACCCCTTCTGTTTTAGTTTAAGCCGATGAGAGTCGGCTGATTTGCGGCAAAAACTGACTTCGTAAGAGAACAACTGATATATCCTCTAATTTACACCCCAATTTGTTACTCCATGAGCTCTTTAAATCTGCACAGAATAATCGATTAATGTTGAAATATACTGATGATTATTGGTTTGTAGAGATGTCTACAGAGCTTATGTATTTATAAGTGTCCTTGCTTTGGGCATCTTAAGCTTCTTATTGTTATCCACTGATATCACTATGTTGACCTGCTTCAGATCGCAGAGGGCAAACTCGAGTCACATGTGTCGCTAACAAAGAAACAGAAGTGCAAAATAATCCTCAGTCTCATTATTTTTGAATGAATGTGTTTCATTAAAAACAACTTGCTGTCTTTGTGTGTGAAGAAACAGAAAATATGCAATATATTTAGTCATTTCAATAGGAACCTACTGCCTATATATTTATTTGTATTATCTGTTTTAATACATATTAAATCACAGGGGAGGTCGATGTCTTTATTACATCCATTCATCAGATGAAATGTTACAAATTGTAATAAATCTGACAGTTTATTCAGATTGTTATTTTTCCAATTAAAAAAAAAAACGGTTTTAGGTGCACAAAACAAAATTTGTGACTTTTCTCCAAACATTGTCCAAACTAGACACACAGGCTGAAATATGTACATGTATTCCTACTTACACTTGGATAATTGTCCCTTGGTATGTTGCACCTTGACCAGCTTAACTTCATCAACCATCTTGTGGTTTAATGGGCTTGCTCTCATTTAAACAGCCAAATGTTTCAATCTTCACTTGATTTGTGTCAAATATGCAGTCAGCTTTCACTCTTACTATCCGATTAGTGCAATAAACAAGTAATCCTGGGAGTGAAGAGGCCCACATCCCAACGTTTCAGTCAGTATGAAGTTCTTTGGTTTGAAAACCTCACCTTAACGCCTCCAAACATTCACCGGCCACTACCTGAATTACCTGTTCAGTTACTTGTTAACACAAACAGCATTTAGATGTGACGAATACAAACTGAGCACCAAAATGGGGAAGACGGGGAGTAATAATGACTGTTGCATGGCTGTTTGTAGCAGACAGGCTGGAATATTTAGAAACTAATGACATTTTCACAATTGTCTTTTATGTTTACAGTCTAAAAAAAAACAAAAAACATTTCCACTCAAAGAGCCACTTTAGCCTCCGCTGCCATAAAATAAAACTTGCAGCAAAAGAACAATTTTCCAAACATGCACAACATAAAATGTTTTATTTTGAAAGCTAGAAAACTAGAAATTACTTCTATTTTCGGACTTTAAACAAAATAAAACCCCCATAACAAAAGAAATGGAAAATGAAGAAAAATAGGAAGCAGAGTTTCAAGCTGGTTACTTTTAAAAGCTTGTTGTAGATATTAAAAGCAAATTTTGCAGAACAACTTAAGGAAAAATTCCTAAAATTACAATTTCTTTATGGATCCATAATCAAAAACATTTATTTTTTGGCTTCGTAGAGCCACAGTGGAAGGGCCAAAGAGCCACAGGTTGCAAACTCCTGCTTTAGGCCAGACTTCGGCTTCCTAGTGGCTGATCAATACTTTCAGTACTTTTCACCACTGATCTTAATATGAAAATAATAAATAAGCAAAACCACTGGTAATATTTCAGCAGTTCAAAAAAAAGGGTGGTTTACATAATCAACCTGGATGAGGATACTAAACACAACAACACTGAGTGTAATTTAAGAATAACTTTATACAAATGATTTCTTTACACAAGTATTTTTACACAATCCACTTCTCTGTAAACCAGTCTCCATAAAAAATAAAAGAGTAGCAGTCCTGCTGCTGCCAGTATATATCAAGATTCTCTTCAAGTGTCGTCAACGTCAATCATATTGCTGCCGTCGTTGTCGTTGGCAACCAGCACCTCTCTGTTTTCGTAGGTCCAGAATCCGTTGAGGTCGATCAGGATGCTGACCACTGTGTCCCCCTGGCAGCTGTTCACCAAATCCTGGAGCGTGATCTTGTAGGGGTCTTTAGGCTTCACCATGTCAAAGACTTCATCCTGAGGACAGACAGTGCTTGAAACAGTTATCAAATCTGCCGTACACGTCGCCATTACAGACTTACAAACTGCCTATGGCTGCTTTACCTTCACATCCTGGAAAGAAACAGGCTCCTGACTGTGCAGCTTCATCTGCTCCTGAATGGCCTAAGGAAAAAACAAAAGACACCGTCTGTCTTGAAAGGCTGCTGAAATAAACAGCATCGATTATTTTTGCACACATTTTGTTGTTGTTACCCTAAAAAAGTAGTTCAGGGAGAAGACGTTGAGGTATCCCTGATTCTCCATGTCCAGAAGTTTAAAAATATACTGCAATGCTGCAGGCTCCTTCCTATTTTCCAGGGCCAGTACAAAGTCCAGATAGGTCTTATAGTCCTGGAAACACCAGAAGAGTACAGGAAGTTTAGGAAAACATAGAGAAACAAGCTGGTTTGACAAAACCTTTTGAAATTAAAAAGCTAAAAATGAACATATAAGGATTTTATTGCTGTTTTTATAAAGCTTGGAATTACCGATTTCTCTTGAAGGACTATGATATAAAAGAGGTATGACAGCAGCATTCAGAATATTTTTTTCTAGTCTTCATTTCATGAGAGTTTATTAATTATTTTAATTAGGAACAAAGGTGACATCATGTGTGTGAAAGAGCAATAACAGTAAAATAGGTCAGTGGGAGTATTTTAAAACAAAGGAAAATAATTGGGGCGTGGGTCAGCACGCCCCACGTTTGGAGGTCTTAGTCCTCGACATGGACGTCGCGGGTTTGACTCCCGGTCCCGGCGACCTTTGCTGCATGTCTTCCCCCCTCTCCTCGCCCCCTTTCCTGTCTGCCTACTGTCGCAAAAACTACAAGCCACCAGCGCCGCAAAAACTCTTTGGTGAAAAAAAAAAGGAAAATAATTAAGGAGTCAAAATTTGTAATTGTTTTTTTGTATATTAAAGTGGTGATTAGAATGATCAGTGCAGTTAGCCTGTGCAGAGAATGTAGATCCTTACATTAGCACTGAGATTTCCAAAAAGTTATCAAAATTCCTAAGTCCAACATGACGGACAAAGGCTGAAAGATCTAAAGGGTGAAACAGCAACTTTTTCCGTTATCCTTCCTGTTATTTGCTACTAGTCTTGCTCTCTAGCAGTCTGACTGAGTGACAGTCATGTTGTGAAGCTTCCTTTCAAATAGCTTCTTGGATCCCTGTTCTTCCTCTGACTCCATTTTAAAAAACCTTTCTGAAAACACCTACCTTTGAATCTTCCTTACTCAGCAACTGCATCGACACCAAAGAGTGTTGCTGTCAGTGAAACCTGGCCGTGTTTACTGATTGGTAACATATCGTCAGTGACAATCAAGCTGAAAGTCATCTGATTCTGGTTAATAGCTAGTCTCTCTGTGCTTCTCTAGACAATATACTGTCTTGGTAAGCAGCAAAATCTTAATCTTGTTAAAAGTTCAAACTGTTTTACCATTTCTCCATCGTAGGTGAGACATTCCTGAAACACCCTGTCCAGGAAGACAGAAGTGAGGGTGGCAGTGCCGTAGCGGGACAGCTCTTCTTTGCTCAACATGCCGTTGTGATCTTTGTCCAGGTTCAAGTACTGGCCTGTGGACATGAAGGTTAAAAGAAATCTAGATTTCAGGAAAAGCAGGAAGATCTGAACAAACAGCAACACTGAAACACCTCTACGATTTCTCACCGTAGACTCTGAGAGCCGACGGAGCTGAGAACCAGTTGGACTCTTGGCTTTCTTTAGACAACTCCTCATCTCTCAACTGGCATAGAAATAATAATAAAAAAAAACAATTGCAGAAGACTGAACGCTTTCATAAAGTTTTGTTTCTGTACCTCTAATGAAATGTATTTACTGGATATTAAACACTCACAGGGAGGTAAAAACAATCATACCTCTAACAAGTCATCCAGGAAACTGCAGGCCAAAATATCCTGGATTTTAATCTTTCCTGTTAAAGGGAAAGTTAATTTTTTTTACTACACATAATCAGCAATATTTCTAATAGATTCAAGCAATGGCGTGTCTATAAACGCTGCGATTACTAACATATTCCTCAGAAAAAAGCTCACTAACTAATAATAAAGAACTTTAATTTGCCCAAGTAATCCAATTCAACACAACACAAGCTCAATGTATCTTCCTCTGAATTCATTGGTGATGATGGCAACACTTGAGTGAAGCTTAGACTCACCGGTGCGAAGAGGGTCAAGGAAGAAAAAAAACTTGCGAACAGCTGTGCAGACATAGAAAGAGTAAAAGGACTTCTCCAATCCGTCTAGCTGGGGCAGAGTGGGAATCAGTTCCAGGATGTAGTTCTCCAGATCCTATACACACACACACACACACACACACACACACACACACACACACACACACACACACACACACACACACACACACACACACACACACACACACACACACACACACACACACACATCAACACTATTGCTTGAGGAGGAAGCAACAAAAACATTTATATTCACTTCTAGTGAAATAACGTACAGACTCCCTGAGGTAGCCTTGTCCCGCCACGTCATACAGACTCAGACCAATTCGGGTTTGATGCAACCACACTAGAAAGGAACAACAATTAATGAGAAGATGGTAACTAATATTATTTAAGCCTAAAAAGAAAAACAAGAAGTATATCCAAACCTTTCCTCATGACATAGTTAAAGAACTGCATGATGGATATTCGGCCGTATGGGTCACTGCTGAGCAGCTTGGCATACACTCTTGCTGTAAAAAAATTCCTACGGGAAAAAGTGAAAAAAAAAAAGAGGAAAAAAAATCTGAAATTCTTAATCTATTCTCCAGTGAGGATGATATTTAACTTTAAATTATATATTTAAAATTTTAGTCCTGTAAAACCTCAAGTATTTACTGTGTGAATAATTGTCCGATCCAATTATTTTTTAACTGGGCTGAAAATAATAAATGTGAGAATAACCATCTTTATTATTTCAAAGTCAAATAAATGGGTCTCCTTTTTGATTAATAAAAAAGAAATAGTTTTCTTATCCAATTAGCTGAAATGAGGTTTGTCTATAACCTCTGCCTTAGATATAAGGTTGAGGAGATCTATCATTAGCCAGACAAGTGTATCATATCCAACTTAGGAATTGCTCAGCCAAGAGCCCTGTTTTACATCCAGTAGAGTACAGATAGCAGGTTAGCAACCTACCTGCACTTTGGCCCTGCCTTTTCCCCTACTTGAAGGTAGGCTTCATAGTTTATCATCGCCTCATCACCACTGACTGGCGGGACTTGATGTTTATCGAGCAGAAACCACAGATTCTAAAACAAAAACAAACAGAAAGAGAGGTATTAAAGACAGATCAGCAGAAACGAACATGAGATTTGAGATGGGTTCTTGCACATTTTGTCAAGTCTAAGCCCTTCGTCTGTCCTGACTTGTCATTTTTATTTATTTTGCATAGATGTAATGACACTATAAATTTAAGTCAGATATTTCAACAGCAGTTAGGCTTTAAACAGAGAAGATGCAAAAACCAGAGGACTGGTTATACAAACTCTATGATAGATGAAAAGATGTTTTACCTGAAGTTCTTCATTATCCAGCAGCTCTCTGCTTTTTCTCTGCAGGAAGACAGCTCTGGATTCTTCTCTCAGTTTCTGCAGCAGAACTTCATCTTCTGCTGGAAGCTTCACAACATCACATCATGTCATTCATTTACACTTCACCGCCACAATCAGGAGTCTAATGCACTACTTAAGTTAAGGTTTACTCTTAATATGTCACCTTATAATAGAACCGTGGGATGGTCTTGTAGGACTCATCTGTTCCCACTCCGCTTCTCCATTCTGAGTAATATTTGGTGAAAAGTTCCGTCTCTTCTGCTTTCTTCTCCTCTTCGTTCCTCGAATCTTCAAAAAACAGTAAACGGGAAACAGAAACAAACATTGAAGACCACTTACATCTGACTGGTGCGTCAACGTTAGCGCTTTAAACGTTACTTTGATCATTTCTGACCTTTTTTTAAGCCAGCCAGCCTCCTTTTCAGAACATCCGACCAATGTGTCTCTTCCTCTTTAGCCATACCGGCAGCAAAGATTAAAATAAATAAGGTTTACTCATTAAAACCAAAAATATAACTAGCTAAACAGATACGGACACAAACAATAAAACTAGCTCCAACTGTCACTTCCGTTGAGAAGTTTATACTTTCATAATAAAGGTACATTCTTTTGTCTGTAAATTCCATTACAAATTTTATTTGTAACTCGTGTTGTTTTAGAAACATGATCATAGTACTTAAAAATAATTAGACATACGTGTTGTAAATCTAACTGCGCACTGACTGTTCTGCCACTCCTCTTTTATTTTTTATGGAGACTGGTTTACGGAGCATTTTCTTGGCTGTATGCTTTTATTTTGAAAGCCATCAAACACTCAAGTTTGCTGAAATCCGAGTGGCATGGAATTTCTAACTCCTCATGGTGAAAATATGAGAAACATGTAAATGGGCAACACATTTAGACCATTGTCAATGTATTTTAGTTTTTAATAAAAACATTTTTCATGTGGTTAAATTATATTACTTCTTTGCTTCATTTGAATTTAAATAACTCAAGAAGTTGCTGTGTAGCTTTGTTTTTCCGAGCTACCTTGAATGCAGCATTGGACCCCAGTCTATTGCTGATGACGCAGTAACTGTGCATCCTGGAACTCGTGCCTTCAATTGGAAACAGCCTGAAATTATTTAGTCCCAGTTTTTGTGGACATTGGTTGCCGTGAGTTATAATTATGAGTAAATAAGCCGTAAAAGTTTTGTTTAAAGTACCGCTGATATTTTAAAGGAGAAAAGTCGGCTCGTAAGTGGTAGTTTGATCAGGAATGACCTATACAGGATGTGGCCAGTTTGTATAGAAAATAATACTTTAACATTTCTATTTTAAAACATAGATAAAGGATCACTGCTGCTTCACCTACATGTGAATATTTGAAGAGTTACACATTCAAGAATGGGTTCTACCTTGTTATTAAAATTCAGAATTTGTTTTATATCACCACAACTAACTTCCACTGCACGCTTTCTATGCACAAGAGATATTAAGCCAAACCTCGAAGTCAGACAGATAGACAGAAAGAACAGTGGACAAACTAGAATAGCAAACAGAACTCTCAGACATGGTACAGAGGATGTAAACACTAAGAAATCCAGCATGCTGCTGCAGACCTCTTTTCCCAAATCTGTTTTTGCTGCTGGGACAGCAAAGAGGACAGCAGAACTGATGAAGAGGAAGGCACCAGCAGTCTTTGAGGAAGAGGAACAACATCAAGAGGAGCAGAAACGCATGACGGGTATGGTGACTGCAATTTAAGACGTATCTTTTTACAACCACACAGTCCTACTTCCATATTTGCTTTTGTTTGTTGTACTAAACAAGAGGTGTTTCATAGAAAAGTATCAGCCTCCTGAACGGCCTCTGCTTCCTGCTGAGTGGAAAGACCTGAAGGAATCTCAAGAAAACCGGGAACGTTTTGAAATCCAGATGATGAACACCTTATTCACTTGCGGATCAGAGCTGAACATAGCAAAGTAAGAGATGATGAGAGTGTCTATAATGTTTTAAGCCAATTTTCCTTTCAGTAAACAGGAATATTAGGTATAAAGTGCATATCCTTCGCTTTTCCAGGTCCTTGCTGACTTTTGTGGCGATGGAAAAGGGCACGCTGTCCTATGAGTTGCTGCTACGCTACCTGACACTGTGTGTGAAAGGCGGACACGACGATGAGGTGTTTGACATCTACAAAATCATGCGTGGAAGTTTCCCTTCACTCGACACGGGGGCTTCCTCCCTTTTTATTAAATCCTTTGGCCGTACTGTGAGGTGGAGGGAAGCAGTTGAGATCCTGCAGGAGATCAAGCAGGTGAAGTACATTCTTGTTTAGGAAATGACTTGAGTACATACTCTCCTTATTAACTTTTGATTTGTATTATTTCAGGTTTTTACACCATCACCGCGTAACTATAGTGACGTTATTGCAGCAGCAGTTCATCACAGAGATGCAACTACTGCCTGGGGTTTATACGATGAGCTTATTGAAAAGGGACTGAGTCCTCATCAGGAGACCTGGGATGCACTTTTTACAGGCGTGAAAGAGAGTGAGAGGGAAAAAGAAATGGGAGCCATGACTGAGTCAGAGCAGCATGAGAGGCTGCTGGGAGTTCTGGTGTACATGAGGAACAACCAGATCTATCCCCAGCAGAACGTTGCAAACACCATAAAGAGTTGGTTTGAGAGGTAAGCAGTGATGGAAAAGTTTATTCCCTGTGCTTTAGTTTTTTTTCCATCATTTTTTATTCTTTTCTCTCTTCATTTATGTCTTTCTTCCTGATTTTAGTCTCAATGGACAGAAATGGACTGCAGCCTGGAGCACTGCTACCCCAAAGTAAATACACATTTTGCTACTTTTTACACGGTTCCCTTTGTGATGTTTTGTGCCATTTATTTAAAAAGTGTTTCTCTCCTTAGAGGTGTGTGTAGGTGTTGTGGATCAGAGCTGGAGTCTATAAAACTGAGTGCTGAGGAGTATCAGGAGCTGAAGGACAGAGTCATGACCGATGTCATTCAGGGGCGAGATGTATTCAACAAGACCACTCCTGAGGTACGGATTCGCACAAAAACAGCGTCTTTTAAAAATGGATTTATGTTGTTTCTCATCTTTAAAAGTCATAATTATTTAAGGAGAGATTAAGACTAAGATGTTAAGTTTAAGAGTTTCTCTAAAATTTGAACTAAAACTGGTCTTAAGGAGGCTTTGCTTTTCAGGGACCAAAAGCCCCAGAAGATTTTAAAGTACCTGGAGTTTCTTGGTGTAAATCATTCCATGATCAGGATCACTGTCAGTTATCTGAAGGCATCATTTATGACAGTTTCATTGTGGTTAAGATCTGAAACTGAATTAAAATCAATTTAAACTCATAAAAAGAATGTAATGTAATAATCTACAGATTTTTTAGAATTAAAACTTGTGAAATGAGTATGGTAGGAACAGCAGACTCACACACTTGCAGCAGTGTGTCTGCTTCATTGAAACACTCGTGGACATCTACATTAATTTCTGTTGAGCACAAATGCTGAAAAATATAAAATTTTTCAAGTTAAAGTCTCTTAAAAAGGCTTTGATTGGAGCAGTACTCTCTTTTTCAGTTTCCATGGTAACGCTGAGAAAGAAAGTCGGTGCTTCCTTTGATCAAATGTTTCCACTGGATAGAATTTATTACTGTATTTAAACACAAACTCCGAAAAGCAATGATATTATCAGCATAAGTGGCTGAGGTTAAATGTTGTGCTTGGAAACAACTACAGAACTTTTGGTACAGAAAATATGAACTGCAGAGGAGGGAAAAACTGAAATAAAATTCTGGGAATATTCAACCACTGAGAAATGTTTAATATCCTTCCAGATCGAAGATCAACTTTTATTTCAAAGTCCATAAAAGTGCTACCACAGCACATTTCACTTTTGTGTGATTTGGGCCTGGTTCCTGCAGTGGAAACGGAGGTGGAGAGAAATTATTCCAGAAAATCTCCCTGGTTCTGATAAGGTTCCTGTATTCGAAATGGACCTCATGTCAGCATATGATGCATACGATGGAAAGTATATATATATTTAAATATATATATATACAAATTATAGCATCAGAGAAACAAAATCTACAAGTCCTGTGTTTAAGAGACATCAAAATAATTGTGAGGACCTGCCTCATGCGTCTGCTAGAGGGCATCATTGGTACACAGACACACCCGACTGATGACTGAAACTGACCCGTTCAGACTGTTACCAATTTCTGAGCTGAGTTTCACTTTATCGTCTGGTAATGGACCCAGAGCTCCGTCAACGGCGTTAGGTTCAAGTTTTAAATCAGTTTTTTGCAGATGAACAAACCTATTTCATGGAATTAGCAGCAAATAAGAAAAACTGCCTGGAAGAAAATTATATAGTCTCTATTTCATTATTATGAATCAGAACAAAAAACAAAAAATCCCAGTCATTTAGAGTTTTTAACACTTTTATATTAAGATATACACATTTATTACTAGTTTAACATTTTCTGATCAAGATTTAGATTTATATATATATGTCGATGAAAGCCTGTTAGTTTAAGATAAAGTGACAAAAACCGCACAGCATTTTTTTTATCTGGGTTATAGGAAGTTTCTAAAAACTACTTTTAGAAAATTAAAACTGGATTCCAAAACATTTTATAAATTAAATTTCATATGTACTAAAGTGATGTCTGTCTTGAGATTTTTAACTTGCTGGTTTATAAATATCATTTTAAGAAAAAAAATCATATTTGTTTTTGACATCTTACCTCACAGGCATAAATATGATCCTTTTAGATTTCAGTGGTAAAAGTTAAATATAAAATTTTTTATATTATGTTTGTTCATTGGAAATGTTTTGGAAAGGTAAGTGTGATTTATATAAAAACAAAAATGATAAAATCCCCCTGCATTAAATAAAGTTAAATCCCATTGTTGAGGACATGTGACATAAATATGATGTGAAAGCTCAATGTATCCGAAGTGTTAGTCAATCAGCTTAAATCTTTACAAATACAAAACCAAAGACACACCACCGGCGTGACGGGCAGTTGAATAAAACAGAACGGGTCTTAAAATACTGATACTTTAATGCTCCCTGCAGGACTACAGGAGAAGGCATGTGTTGACATTGATTTTCAGTGCTTTACTTACAATAAAATTAAAGAAACATGCACAGGAAAAACCTTGGCAGCACAAGTGATATGCAACTAATAATGTGTCATGTTTATTTGTGACCAGAGAGCAACTTTTGTCAGTGTTCCTTGAAGTTCTTCACTCTTCAGATAGCGGTTGTGGTTAGATAAGCTATTTAAATTTGGGGACTTCCCACTTGTAGCATGCCATGTAAATATGGGCACAATCTGGCAAAATTGAAACGACTTCACACCCCTTCTAAAAGGGCAGGTGTTATTGTGTAAAAAAAAAAAAGATCAAGATGCACGCCGAACATTTTTCAACCTTTAATCAATTATAAACTGTACAGCTGAGTTGAAAATCTGAGATCTTTCTTTGGAGAAAAATAAACAAAACATGCTAATTGCATAACTGTGCACAACCTGTGGATGTCTGTATTAGAATGATGGGACTTCAGAACAAACAGAATGCGGCATCATTTGAAGCACCTTTGAGTGGTTTGGCTGTTCTCAAATGGTTCATAGTTAAATCTCACTGCAAAAGGAGAAAGGTGCAAAAGAAAGTCCAATCCAAGTGGATGAAAAACTCATGAAAATATATAAACAACAACCTAAGGAGTTTCTCAGAAGGCCTTAACATAATATTTCAAGTACAATGTGGCAACAACCTCCCATATTCCTCATATGTCTCAGTTATGGGGAATTGGAGAAAAGCAGAACATCTTCTTACAAATAAAACCTGACTGCATTTTGCAAAAACACATTCAAAGTCTCTCAGGTGTGTAGGAAATCTTTCATAGTCTGATAAAATCAAGGTTGAATTTTTTATAACATTCTAAATGGTATGTTTGGTGCAATAGCAACACAGCACATCACCTGAAAAACTTTGTATCTACAGCGAAGCATGGTGGAGGCAGAGTTATGCTTTGGAGGTTTAAGGTAAAACTGAGGTCTTAGAGGACTTATGGACAGTTCCAAATAAAAAATACCCAAACCTTTTGGCTTCTGCAAGAAACCTTAAGATCAAGAGGAACTTAATCTTTCAGCATTTCAGTAACTGAAAACAAACAAATCATTAGAAAAACAGCTCCATTAGAAGATTTAAGCTTTATTATGGCCCAGCCAAACTCAAATTGTGATATCTCAAAATATCTGCTGGGTGCTATAACGAGGATATGAGGTATGATCAGAATTTGGCGAAGAAATGTGGGAAAATATTCCAAATTGAAGATGGGATTGCTGAGATAGATTTTAACCCAGAAAGACTGAGAGCTAAAATAAAACCAAAAAGTGCTTCAACAGTTTTAGATTAAAGTTGTTAATACTTATGCAACATTATTTTAATCTTCCAATCACCCCATTTATAAATGAAATTTAAAAAAGGACAAATAGAGTTTAGGAAATAATAATCAGTAGCTGAGAATAAAAACCTTCTAAAACTTTAAAACTGCTTCTAAATGTGCCAGTAAAACTGAAGTAGATCTATTTTACCTGCTACAGACAGGAGACATTGGTATGTAAAAATCTGAAAAGAACAACGTATGCAAGAATCTTCCATAAGTTAAAAAAAAACTTTTCAAGAAAAAAATAAATAAAAATCCCCCGTTTCATATCTGAAAGGTTCTTTGATGCATTCAAAACATTATTTATGACTTGAGGAACAAAAAGACTGACTTTGAAAGTCGCTTTCTATGAGATTTGAAATGTAGAAATTATTTTTGGTATTTTAAATTAAAATTTTTATGCTCTTTGGAGATTATATAACCTTTTAATTGTTGTAATAGGAACTTTAACCATGGCGATCCCTCTCTGTTGCCTGTAACTTGGCTAAATGTAACATGCAACACGTTAGAATCTTCTGTCAGTTGTGATAAAGTGTTTATTCTGCAGCTCTGAGTCAGTGGAAATGCTGCTGTTTATTTTTACAGAAACAAATTGTGATAACAAGGCACCTGAGTGGTAATGTATGCTCAGGAGTGTGTGTACAGATGTGGGAGTGTGTGTGTTTTAAGCAGACATATTATCCAGGTTAGCACAATGAGGCCGGTCTCAGGTATCAGCTTTGGAAAGTCCCGGGATAATTACTCTGGACTTTGTCTCTACCGTTCACGTCCTTCTTTGTCTGCTCTCAGGCTCCTCTTTTTCTTCTTTCCATCAATCGTTCTCTTCATCTCAAACTCCAGTGAGCGACTACTTACTGTTAAAGTTGAGGGGCTTTTTTTCAGCAGCCTGACGGGCCTTTCCTTTTTCCTGCTCACAGTTACATCACAGGAGGAATATTGCAAAAATTTTTTGCATTTATAAGGTTGCATTTTGGGCTGAATCTTAATGATACTGTGCAAACAGTTTCAGGTTTCAGGTCCTGGGGAATTCACAGCAGCCTATTTCCATATCTATCTAAAAGTGAAAGCACCAATAATGTTTCCACACTGGTGCTGTTCTGAGCTCCATGGCAACTTTCCTGTTATGGTACGAAGATGCAGACCAACGTTAAAGACACAGAAGAACAGGCCTCCCAATTATTTTTCCTAATCATTCCTTATAGTCCTCAGACAATCCTAACTAACAGGACTGATTGTTGGGTCTATTTAGCATTTGACAAGTCAGTAGAAGGAGCCATCTGATGAGTGATCCTGCAGGTTGAGTCCAGATTCATTTCTGGAGTCAAAGAATGAACAAACCCCTGATGCTGTTACTGTCTGGGAGGCTCACAGTCTGTCTCAGTTCCCTTCCAGCTAAAACGGTCTGTTTCCACTGCTGCAATTCAAACCGTCTGCTGTGCAGAGTAATTTTAAGCATCTGCTAAAAAAAAAAAAAGACAGACATACTAAAAAGAGAACCACAAATGAAAGTCAAATAAAATTATTCAAAGAAATTTTGCAAGTAACTCATGGACTTACATTTAGTAAGTCCATGAGTTGTTTTCCTTGTCGGGGGGGAAAAAAGTTCAAGCCCACATTTCTGTCAAAGGTTGTGCTGTAAGTAATTGAATATGCTGAAGTCAAATTCAAGTGAGTGTCAGTAATTTGATTGAAACTTCTGCAACTAATAAATGCAGCTGAATACAGCATTACTTTCCATATACATTAAACGGTTTCACTTCTTTTTTAGACGCTTAAGATACTTAACCGGGAATGCCATGGCAGCTCAATCAGGAATTTAATGGGTTGATCATAATTGTTGGGTTGATCACAATTGATCAAAAATTGCCAGACAACATGCCTAGCTTACCTAAGTTTGGGTTTCCTTCCACAAGTTTAATGGTTGCTGGGTTTTTGGGCCATCCGTCCTGACAGAAGTGTTAATACTGGCTTGGTTCGCACACACACACTTTCTCAGCATTGGACACACATTTTCTGACTGAGATCAGGGCTTTGTGATGACACTTTGCTGTCTTCAAATCACTTTATATCTAATTTGGTCTAATTCCTTTTTAGAAGACACGTGTGTGCCATACCTGAACTCTCCGGTTGGATTCTTGGGATTTTCTTTCGATATTTGCGTCAGTAAAGCTGCCTGTTTGTCCTGATCTCTCCCATCCTCATCTGATAGTTGTACCGCTTGAATTTTAATGTTGCTTTTGGACAAGTGACTTCTTCCTTGAAGAGTGGCCTTTCAAGACATGCTGCTGCAAAACAGACATGTTTCTGTTTAGATAATACCGTTTCTCCCAGCATCTTCACAAGTTCTTACTCTGGGGTTGCTAAGCACATTTCACAATAAAATAAACAACAAAAACATCCATCTCTGGGACACAGAACTTGTTTTGTTCCTGAGTGGAATCATTTCTGGAAATTTCCATGGCATTTATATGTATGTATAATTGGTGGAACAGATTAATTTGATGCCTTCAGGCATCTGGAAACTGTACCTGAGGATGAACCAGACTTGTGGTCCGTAATTCTCATTCTAAAGCCTTGTCTAAAGGCTTGATTTTTGGTAGCAATGTCAGAGTCACTTTAAAATACAGATGTTTGAATTAATTCCAGTCACAGTTTAGGACATTTTAGTCTTATTAATTATCAGACATTGAAGGGGAAAAAAATCCTTTTGTGCAGTTTATGTAACCATCTGTTCTTAGTTGTGTGTACTAATGTAACTGTATTTATTTTCACTTTATATATAGTTTACTAAAAGCATCCCGAGCGATTTAGGAATACCATCCTCCAAGATATTTTAATCTAAAACCAAACAAGCGAATCATGCAAGTGAAGGTTTTGCTGTGTTCTGAGCTGAAGACACGTTTCCATTTTAAGTATGGCAGCATGCTATATTAGAATTCAACTGGCATTTCTTCTGTGTAGGTTTGCAGAAAAAGCTATTTTTGCAGCTTTTTATTAGTTTTGTGGTCTGTTTTGGGGGTGTTTGCATCTTAAACCACTTTCAGATAACGCCTACACTTATATTTTACACTGACCCTGGTGAAAATTCAAAAGCAGCATTTAGATCAGAAATGATTACTGGCACATTTATTTATTCAAATCTATTGTCTTTATTTTCTCCTTCAGCGTCATTCGCTGTCAGAGTTTGTGCTTCGTATGTCATTGCTTTCTGTCTGTGCTTCTGTTCAGGAGTTGGAGAGCTTTAAAGCGTTTGTGAAGAGGAAGCCAGCTTTTGATGTGGTCATAGACGGGCTGAATGTTGCAAATATCAACAAAGATAAAACCAAGCTGTCAGAGACGGTGAGAATGCACACAGATGCATAATTACTTGGAACGCAGTTAATTAAAAGCAACATATTTATTTATAAAAGATCTGCTTTATGTGTGCTCATTTGACAGATGCACAAGCTCAGTTTTATCGTGTAGATTTTAGCGTGTGTTTTTTTTTTCTCCCAACACAGGGGGTTTTCTGTCAGTTTCACAATGAATAACCTCATCTGCCTGAATCTTAGATGTGCACTAAAACTGTCTGATACCGGATTTTAAACTTACCTAACCTACTTGTCTGACTGCCCACATCTGTCTGTCTGTCTCTGCTGGTCTGTGTGACACTTGCATCATCATACTCACACATTTTGTTGCTGCAGGGCAGGAAAGTACAGACAGATAAGACTGTTTCCCTATCTAGTCATCTGCTGCAGTTTGTGGGAAAGCAAAATAAATCATGAAAATTAGAGCTGCTGAAATTTGCATTAAGACCATAGGCAGGAGTTTTTATTCAAATAATTGACTGCGTGAATGAAATCAGAAATGAGCTCCACCTGTGAAAAACGTAAATACCAGCAGAATTCGTCAGAACGTTGGCGTCACTAAACCTGGTGGCGTGCAGACGTTTGAGCCCCTCAGAGGGGAAAGGTCGAACAAGAAAGATGGCACAGGGTTTAAGGCAGGAGTGTCAAACTCATTTACATTTGGGGCCAAATCAAGATCATGAATGCTCTTAAAGGGCCGGTGTATTTGATAAAACCTGTTCACAAACTGTTAAAATATCAAGGAATTCTTAAAATGAAATAATATTATTGAACATCTTTTCAGTCCTTCCAGAATTTTGTGGCTTTTGCAATAAAAATCAAAGTGTTTGTGGTTCTAATTTGGAAATATTTGCACTTATTTATGATGGTAAATGCAACTTTTTTTTTTACTTGCTGTGTAGATCACGGACTATAATCTGACATCAATTAAGGCTCAGGCAGCTGTTTAGTACAAGTAAGAAAGGTTTTGAGAATTTTTGAGAAAATTTGCAATAAACTCCCAATTATATATTAGCACAAAACAGTGCAGGGATTTGTTGATTTTGCATGAATTTCCACAATAATTCTCAAGAAATTGGAGGAGCTGGTTGATATAATTTGGAAGTAAACAGATAAAAATGACATTGATTTGGTTGATAACATAATATTTAAGCGCACTTTGTGTTTAGTCTAGAATCTAGAGGGCCGCATAAACAGCTATGGTGGTCTAGATTTGGCCTTTGAGGGACTTTGAGTTTGACAGATGTGGTTTAAGGCATGATTTGGGGTTTTGTTCCAAGTTGGTGTAGACCGAAACAGAGACAGGATCTCAATGCAAACATCAAAGACTTTAATCAGCCTATTGGAGTTATGGTTCAATAACACGTTTTGCTATTGCTCAAAATATTCAGCAGGTTCAAGCTCCAATGAGTGGCTCCTTAAAATGAACATGTTGATTCTTACAGAGTTTCCTGCATCCTCACAAAATTTAGCTGGATATTTTTGAGATTTGGCACATAAACAAGCCAGTTAGAAGTTGTTTATTGAAGATCTTAGGAAAGCTGAAATAACATAAAAACCCCTTTTAGGTACATTCAAGAGAAAAATATTGCATTGTTTTGTAGCTAAACATTTGACTCCTTTTACAGATGGAAACTGATTAATTAATGGTTTATACAACAAGATAAAAATCATAAATATGAATAAATACATTTATAATATGCCTATTGAATGTGTTGCAAAGAATCCATCAGAACTGGAAGCCAGTTATTTAAAAAAAAATCTTCTCCTGAATGAAAGTTGAAAGAAATGTACTGGCCTTCCTGAAATCTTTAATAATAGCCTAATAAAGACTTACTGAGAATTGACAATTCAGCATAAATGAAGTTGGTGATGTCATGACTCTGTTCAGCCAAAGCGTTGTACAAATTCTGATTATTTTTTTTCTTGAACATGTCAGAATAAAGGTCAAGTAACTTTATCTATTTATGCTTAATTAGATTTGAACCAATCAATGCACTTTTATTTTATGACTTATTTATTAATTGGTGGTTTAAAAAACAAAAAGAGGTTTTCCTAATATGCCCCCCCCCCCTCCCCCTCTACTTAATAAGTATGCACAATTAATTGGGTTGAATCTTTCTAAACTTTTTAGATGAAGATTTTCCCATTGTAGTAAAATTAGATTTTTTGAGGGTATTTATACATTTTACCAGGAATTAGCTGATTCTAGTGTGTTAAATTATGCTGTATTTTCTACCACAAAATATCGACATTGCACTTACTAAAGGGTGGTGCAAATGACAGACTTGTATGTGTTATTGCAGCTGTTGGCAGTGGTGTTGGAGCTTGAGCGTCAGGCCCTCAACATCCTGGTGCTGGGGAGGAAACACATGTTGAGGCCCTCCAAATCCTGGGACAGACGCAACATGATCCTCATCCAGCAGAAAGCGCATTGCTTCTTTACTGAAAACATGTGAGAGTCTCAGAATGACAAAGTAACACTTCCTAAAGTTAGCACACCAAGCAGATGGAGGTGGTGTAAATGGCATCAGAGGATGGAAGCAACTAAATAATTATTTTGGACCTCACACCTTCCATCTCCCTGTTAGATCTGAGGACGACCCGTTCCTGCTGTATGCCACTTTGCATTCTGGGAACCATTGTCGGTTCGTGAGCAGGGACCTGATGAGGGACCACAAGGCCTGCCTACCAGATGGGGTAACCAGGCGGCTCTTCTTCAAGTGGCAGAGGGGCCATCAGCTAGTGGTGGCTGGGTATGTCGCCGCTGGCAGGAGGGTGAAATTTCTGGTGAGTGGATGGTTGGTTACAACCTCTTGTAAGGTCAGGGCTGTAAAGAGTAAACATTAGGTCGACATTGTACTATCTAGGCTACTGCTCCTGCGTCTTTTTCATGTGTGAACTCTCTCCGAGGCACAGACTGACTGCATCTTTCTGCTTTATTAGAGTATTCCCTGCTTTGACACCATTGTCCAGACTACAGAAAATACCTGGCATGTTCCCTATGATGACACCGGGGACAGAAGCACATATGAAGTGCCACAACGGTGGCTGTGTCTCACCAAAAAACACTGAGTATTTTTTTTTAAAGATATGTAAAATAATAATAATAATAATAATAATGTTTTCATTTGTAGTCTTGTGAATAAAACTCTTAAATCTTGTGAAGTTTCTGTACATTTCATTATAAAACTTTAGCATCACTTTAAGAATAACAATAAAGAAGATGGAGCTTTTTTTTTTTTTACCACAAACTATGATATTTGGAAGTCATGACTGGTTTTAAAATGTTTGTAACACAGACAAAATCTAAATATATGAACTTTAGGGAATAGTGATAAGGGAACAATATGATTGTAAAAATGCATGTCTTATATTGAAGGTTAACAAAAGCAGTTTTCCTCAAGAGCTTTATTGTTGATGGAAAGAAATTAAATTGATTTAAATCTAAAGATTACTTGGCAATTTATCCAAGAAGTCTCAGAAGTAAAGAGTTTTAGTTATGTTGGATTCTTATCAAATTTTACAATCGTACTTGAATACTTTGCCCAAATACATATGCAACAAATATCTTTTGAGAAATTAATTACGATTAGCTTTGAATCTCAAATTAATTTAAAAATGTTTTACATCGGGTCTTTGGATCTTTACGTAACTTTGTGGTTGCACGAAGAGCAGAAACATGTATGTCATCCATTGGTTAATGATGAACTCGGGGATCTTTTTTATTTTTATACTAAAACACATTTTAACCGTCAAAGCTACAGCTGTTGGACTTGCAGCTGTTAGCTTAACGTTCTAAAACATCAATTCCAAAAAGAACTACAAGGGTTGACCCGGATGAGGAAATCTTTCCCCAGTCACTTCCGGTTCAGAAATTCTTTCCATGTTTTTGTTTCTCCTCCCTGCCATTCTGGTTTCAGTTTAATCCACTTTCTCTTTTTATTTAACCTCACTGATTGCCGCCATGTCTCGGGGGTCCAGTGCGGGGTTCGACCGGCACATCACCATCTTTTCCCCGGAAGGAAGGCTTTACCAAGTCGGTGAGCAAAGAGAGGAAGAAAGCTGCTCAGTCATCACTGCTAACAGCCTGCTAGCATCTGCTCAACCACAAGACAGAGATTCTTCACAGGGATTAATAGTGTATTTCATTAAGTATATATTTGGCGTGTGGTTCAGTTGAGGACTATAACTGTTGTATATTTTTTAGCTGATATTTCTTTGGTACAGCAATAATATTGCCTACCTCCCAAACTGCTATCTTCGCCTAAATAAATCTAAATAGCGTAGAGTTATTAGTTGTTATGAGTCAACTGAATACAGGTTCATCTCTTGAGTTGCAATTCAGTGGGCTGTAAATAAAAGTCCCACATAAACAGTAATAGGATTTTCTTTTTCTACTTTTTTGACATCTTAATTAAAAAAAAAAATCCTTTCAACTGTAAAAGACTGTAACTTCTGTTTTTCCCCCATTCATCCTTCTTTAGAGTATGCATTTAAAGCCATCAACCAGGGAGGAATGACCTCTGTGGGGATCAGAGGGAAGGACTGCGCTGTGGTCGTCACCCAGAAGAAAGTTCCAGTCAGTATAATCATACACCTGTTCCTGTGTGGAAGCTGCTGGTCGAGTGTGGATTTTTATTTTGTTGTTTTTTTTTTTCTCTGAGCAACATATTTCCTCTTACATTTGTCAGGATAAGCTGTTGGACGACACCACCGTCACTCAGCTGTTCAGAATCACAGACAACATTGGCTGCGTCATGACCGGTATGACTGGTAAGCAAGTGAAGGACCAACAGTGCTTTGGAAAAGTGTTGAAATCCTTTAACTTTGTCACATTTTGCCCCCTTCTAGCGACACGTTTTAATGTAATTTCTATTAGGACTGCAAGGTTAAATATAATTGGGGAAGTGGAAGAAATGTAGATATATGGTTTAAAAAAATCTGAAGTATGATTTGCTGTTGCAACAGAATCATGTCAAACAAATCTAACAAGTTATTTCTTTTTATTTACTTTTTTCTAGTTAATTTTAGCTGGGGTTTTTTTTTACTTTGGAAAGAGGGGGAGAGGAGGCAGACAGCTGTGGAAGAGCTCACAGCTCTGCAGCAGAGGAAAATAAACTGCTGCAGTGATTGTTACAGCGATCACTGCACAATTTCCTCCTAAGCTGTATTATACTGCTTGGTATTTCTTGCTATTTTTTGTTTGAGAGAAAAATAACTTAACGATTCATATCTCTGTCTCACTGAACAGTGATTTAAGCTCATGACTGGAGTCATTATTTTGTCTAAGAGAGCTGATAATCCCCTCCGTATCAATTCATTTTTACAGTTCTCTTCCGTAATACACTTTATTTATCTCCATTTTTTTCCACATCTATTCTGATTTGCCTCCCTGTTGCTGGTGAAGAAAGGTTACCCATCCTACCATGACTGCAAATATGGCTGTTTAGTGTTTTCTTTTAATAACAACTTTCTTCCTCCAGCTTTTGGATTACGTGACTAATAGATGACCAGTCAACAGTATGTCCCACCTAAACCGTGGATCTCTGCATCTTATATTTTTTGAAATGTGAAAACGTATGTGGAGAATGTATTTCTGGGGTCAACCTGTCTGCGTCCTCTGACAGCTGACAGCAGGTCTCAGGTGCAGAGAGCACGCTACGAAGCTGCTAACTGGAACTACAAGTACGGCTATGAGGTCCCAGTGGACATGTTGTGCAAACGCATGGCCGATATCTCCCAAGTCTACACACAAAATGCTGAAATGAGGCCGCTCGGCTGCTGTGAGTAATTATGCATGTGTCCACCAGAGTCTTTTTGGGATTCTATCTTTTTGAAACCTGTAGTTCTGATGTTGCAAAGCCAACTGTGGACCCGGATCAGCTAGATGTTTTAATCTAGCCCTGTGTCCCTGCTGCAGGTATGGTTGTGATCGGCATGGATGAGGAGTTGGGCCCGCAGCTTTATAAATGCGATCCAGCCGGCTACTATTGTGGCTTCAAGGCCACTGCAGCTGGGGTCAAGCAGACCGAAGCCACCGGTTTCCTCGAGAAGAAGATCAAAAAGAAACTGGACTGGACCTTTGAGCAGACAATAGAGGTAGACACAGCATGCATGCAGCATACGGTACAGATGCAGCATGCACATACAAAAGAAACAGCTCTTTTAGTATAAATCACTGCTGACGGACCAGGTTTTTATTGCACTGACTTTTAAATTTCATGCAAGCACATTATCCAAAAACATTTACTGAATTGTGAAGTTTCTGTGAGGAAGAGGAGCACCTTATCCCAAAAGCAGAGCTTGATCACTCTGCAGTGGAAGCTTGTGCTTGGATTTGGAGCAATGATTCATAACACATAGGTGAGGATTTGAACCTAAATGGAATATCGAGAGCTTCGCTTTTGAAGTCTGATCCCACTACACCAGCACAGTTAAACTTCTACACTTTGAATATGAGCTGTACTCGTTCTGGAACCCTTACATTTCCAGAGTAAAATGCCCTCCTTGTTTTAGAGCCTCATTCATGTACAAGTAAAGCCCATCACTGACTTAATTTAAGAGTTTCAGAAATAAAATATACCATATTTTATTTTTTATTTGCATACCATAAGAATATGGTAGTAAAAATACTGCATTATGAGTCTTGTTGTTTAGAGCTACATCTCTTTTAAAAATGAAGCTTTTGCTTATAATCTTCTTCTCTAAAACTTCAACATCTTTCCTTTCCAGACGGCCATTTCTTGCCTCTCCACTGTTCTTTCCATCGACTTCAAGCCATCGGAGCTGGAGGTGGGAGTCATCACGACGCAGGAGCCTAAATTTAAGTGAGTAAATACCAGAGATACATTTTAAAACATGTTGTAATCCAGCTCCTTCCGTAAGCAGTTTTACTTGTCCGACTAAAAGCTGCATCCATAAAATTGAATGTTTGTATTTCAGGATTCTGTCGGAGTCTGAGATTGATGCCTATCTGGTTGCTCTGTCCGAGAGAGAGTGAGGATCAATGGGAAAACCAGAAGTCTCAGCTAGAAGGAAAAATAAGAGGAGCTTCATTTGTCACAATTCAGGGAGATTTACAACACAGGGAGGTCAAATCTGGACATTTTACTGCAGGTTGGGTTGAGTTTTTCGGCCAGATGCACTGCCTTTTACCAGCCTCTGTTCTTCCAAGTCATAATTTAACCCACAAAATCCCCCCCTCGCCCCACCTACATTCTCACTTTTTAAAAAGATTCTGGACTTTCAGATCGGTGCTCCCAATGGCATAAAAGTACAACACACTCATCAGTTTCGTTGTTTGACATGAGTGTGTCAGTAGCTCTACAGCTGCAGAGCGGTACCTCTCGGTTGCGGTGGTTTATTTTTTACTCAGTACGCTCTTCACTTGCGATCTCTGGAGTTTCTTGTTCACGCTCCGGGAGCAGCTGTGGGAGTTTTCCCGTCACTACAATCATCTCCAAACGCCGTCAGACTCTGCTCAGGACAACAACAACTAACTCAATGTTCAATTCTCTCCTCTCAGCTGCGATCTTTGCTGTATGCCGCTGCACTTCTATTAAATGCGGTGTTTTTATTTAACTCCAAAGTCTCTATGTTTACTCATTTATAGTTCAGCTGAAATTCAGCAGTCTTACAGGAAATGTGCAGCTTGTTTGACTCGGTTTCATAACAAACCTGATGATCTGAAATGGACCGTACACTCATTTAAAGCTGTGTCTGCTAATGAGTCTGCATACAACATTTTCATAATAGCTACACTTGCCCCTTTTACCGGCACTATTTTTGAGCTTTTGCAGCTAAATTGGTCATTTAAAATAAACGGCAAGTGAGAAGGCCCATTTGTTCCTCAGAATATTCAGATTTCAGATGTGGTTTTAACTCAACCAGTTTACAAATCAGCTAAAATATTAGCCTAAATGAGGTCACATGTAGGCCTATAGCAAATGAGGTCACTCACCTATAAGGTCACTATAGCAAATTTGTTAAATTATTGGGATAAATAATAATAGAATAATAATAATGGCTTATTAATGCTAGTGTACCCACTTAGATCAAGATCAGAAAGCTACATATTTAAAGAACATTTAAGACTGGATCTGGAAAACATCTTAAATATCCAAAATAAACAAAACAACCGAAATAACAATAATTAAAATGGATTGTGAAATCGCTGTAACTGCATTTGAAAAACTAAACTATGCAAAAGTGGCAGGTAGTGCAAACTAACTACTGTATACAGGGTATCAAATGTTTGCAGCATTTCTCAAAATGGCAGCTTTTCAACAATATTAAAACAGAGCAACTCTTTAACAGCCGTTGTCCAAATGACAATGATTGCGCTCGTTTTAATTTATTATGCTCTTAATTGATTTAGTCCTTATTGTGGCAGGCTTAGTCACATGCAGCTGTGGTAAAAAGTAAGGACACTCTGCAGTCATTCAGTCAACCACAAACATGGCAGCAAATCTACAACATAATGGCTGAAAAGACAAACTTAAAATAGTTGTGCAAAAATGTCTGCAAACCAAATGAACTGAACGTTTCTCACAATGACTTGAGATTAAATATAAAGTCTAAAGATAGTCCCATAAGCTTTTGATCTTAGCTTTTTCATATATAAACAGTCAGAGAAGAGCATTTTAATTATTCCATAATATAACCTAGTAGTTTAATTTTTAATTATTAATAATCTTGGTCGCCATTTAAACAGGAATGTCATGAACAGCTGAAGCATTCAGTTCCTGGGAATTTCCTCTCAAATCTCCCGTAGCCACACCTTGCAGATAAACTTCCTTATTCAAATGACAGAGCACTACACTTCATTCCACAAGCAGGGACAAAAAATTTCCAAAGCCTCTTATCTGTTTTTGTTTTGTTGTTTTAAATACATGCATAGAGGACATCAAAGCCCGACTTCCACTTCCTTATTCGCTGGAAGTGAGCTGTTGAACAATCTGGTTTTTCTTTTTAAATATGAAAATACAGGCTGGCTGATGAGAAATGACTCGGCTCGGCTGTCATGCTCTGATGGAGGCATTAGGATGACCAGACCCATATATGGCGGGAAGAGGGCACATGGGTAATTTCCTGCGTAATTACAGCCTCGTAGTGTTGTCAGGCGCTGCTGATTACATGTTGCCTTTTGAGACTTTAACGTTTTTAGATTTTTACATGTTTCTCATGGTTTACTGGGGAATAATTAAAATGTTTCAGCAGCTTTTAGTAGCAAATATGTGGAATTTCTATCAGGAGACATTTCTACTGTAGAGTCTATGACATGCTGGATATCAACTCTTGGACCAAATTCTGACTGATTTTGACCTTTACTTGTCATATTAGTGCTTGGAGTTGATCACAATTTGTCCGTCTCTGTTTAAATGATGACTCTTGAGGATATAACCACAGATTTTCTTTGGGGTCAAGGAGAGTTTCTAAAAAGTTAAAAGTTCTGCCCTAGTGACGCAGATCTCCCTCAGGCTGGAAAATATCCAAATCATCATCAACAAACGTTTCCTGGTTTGCTAGAAGAAGTTATTCTTGGAGGACATTTTGATCCGGTTCATTAATAGCAGCGATCAAAAGCCTCGACTTCCTCTGATGGGAAGAGACTAAATGAGGGAAGTTCCGACTTGTGGAACCTTTCAGCATTAATCTGAAAAAATAACCTTCAACCTCTGTCTCCTGCTGTCCATCCTGCACAATTTCAGCCTGTCCTTGTCAAATTCATACCAGGTTTTGTTGCGAACTAATGATTGCTGCATGTTTCTGTCCGAAGGTAACCATTAAACACAAAAAAGATGGTATTAAGCACATCTGTTGCTCTTTTAAGAGTTTAATTAAATTCAGCTGGGTTGTTTCCCAGCATCACCTGTCCTGATGCAACTACATCAAAATGAAATTAGCTCATAATTTTGAGCAAAACATATCAAAACTTGGTTTCTCAATGATCGAGATGCATCAATATAAAAGGAAATTAGACTTTTCCCCCCACATCTTTGACTTTAAATTAATTTGTTGGAGTCCAAATAACAACTATGACGACTGTAATTTATGGCTCTCAGTAATTAATTAATGCTGATCCCTGTATAATAAGAGTAAAGGACTCCTTTTGTCTAAGCTTCACACATTATTAGAGAGAAGGGAACAGCAAGACTCGATCGGGAATACTTGAAAAACCATAAGCAACATTTACTCTCCATTTCCCACAAATCAAGTCACGGAGCAGGTCTGAGGTGTTAAATATGAGTGTTTTAATTTAACTGGAGTGCGCTGGAACTGTTTGCCATCTCACATATACAACCTGCTAAACTGTACACATTCACAGCTTCCATAAAAAATACATCTTCATATACACAGCATTTACAGTATCATACAACAGAGCTGGAACAGGGTCTTCAGGGGATCCTCTCACACAGCAGTCCCGTTACAATGTGTGCGTTTCGCTCTCCTGCAGCGGTCAGTGTCCTGTTTTATATCAGGAGCTGCAAGCCTGGGCCGGTTCGGCAGCAGCCGCGTTGACTCGCTGCCATCTTCCCAGCATGATATTACAAATAAATCAGACATGTGCCGAGCTGTGCCGCCTTCATTCTTATCGTAATCATCTTGGGCTGTTCTGCAACTTCCTTTTTCTTTTCTGCTAATGTCCGTTCCACTGAATGTCGTCGTACATTCCCTGCAGACACACATGACGGGGAAAAAAACGGATTACCCAACCAGTCAAAATTTTGACACTTCAGTCAGTCGCTCTACTCCAACTGCGATTTCAACACACCTCTTCGTCCGACTCCTCCTCCGACGACTCCTCTCCGCTGTTTTCTGATTCAGAGAGATCCCTCAGGTCCGGATGGGTCACCGGGAACAGCTCTTTCTGGATGTCGCAGTTGTCCAAACCGTAGGTGAGGTGGAAGGGAGTGTGTCCCCCGGACGACAGGAGGTTGGGGTCTGCTCCTTTCCTCAGGAGGAGTTTGACCAGAGCGAGGTTCTGCTGGTCCACGGCAAGATGCAGCGAGCTGCGGCCGTTGTGCTGCTCCTGTGCAACAAGGACGTCGTGTTAAAACCAAAACATTCTCCACGTCGGCCCACATTCTGCGTCTGGATGAATCTGCTTACTTTAGCGTTGATGTCCGCTCCGAGGTCAACCATTTTCTCCACCAGCGAGAGGAAACCGTGAACTGAAGCCAGGTGGAGGCAGTTCTGACCTGCATGAAACAGAAGAGGCGTCGATTAGAACCGACTCCTTGCCAGCAGCGTCCGCCGTGCCGGCGCCAGCGCGCCTCGACGCAGTCTCACCGTTGTAGTTGCAGGCGGCCATCGCCGTGTGCAGGTGCTCCAGCCTGCAGTTCTGTGTGATGACGCTGAAGCAGTACAGGTTACCGTGGCGACAGGCGATGTGAAGAGGCGTGTCGCCGCTGTTGTCCACCAGCGTGGGGTCGCAGCCGGACGCGAGGAGACTGGAGCAGACGTTCAGCTGGTTTGTTATCACTGCTAAGTGGAGAGGAGTCTGTGGGGGAGGCAAAGCATTTATGTTACACTATTGATCAGGATCAGAGCAAATAAAATGTTAAATGAGGAGAGGGGAAGATCACACACCTGTCTCAGGTCATTCTGTGCATTGAGGAAAGGTGTGTTCTTTGAAAGGTCAATCATTTGTTTGATGTAGTCCTTTGCTTCGTGGATGATGGCCAGGTGGAGCAGCCTGCCGAGAAAAAGGTAGAAAAAAAAAACCTGTTAGACAACAAAAACAGAAAAAGGAACAAATTCTTATACCAAGAATCTGATTTACTGCCTGGAAAAGCATGTATGCACACAACTCCACGTGCATCAACAGGCTTATTCTGTATTACTCCCAGTGCATGTTTCAAATAGTTTTTTTCATTATATTTTAATAAACGGGACGTCCAGAACTGAGCAGCCAGAGGCATCTTCAGGTACAAATGGTTTAAAAACTGAATGGGGGGTAACATAATGAAAATCTAAATAACAGATTTCAGCAACTTTATAGATCTATTTTTTATTTTTGAATAGCAGTTTTAAAAATATATATTTTCATTATGTTGCAGGAGTGAAAGTGCTAGAATAGTTAAACTAAATCTATAATGCACACAGAGCAGTTTGCGTTCAAGTACAAGGTGTTTATAGAAATTTACAGCAATAACGTTAAATATCCAACTTTATAAATCACTATTATCTCTTTCTAAAATCAGCTTTATTGCCATTTTCTTATTTATGGAAAATCAAGACAATTAGTCCATCTTTCAACAGCCTGGTGGAATAACAGGACCAAACAAAAGATCCCTTTCAAATTAGTGTTGTAGTTGAAATTCAATGAAGATATTCTGTAACAAATAAATAAACTAATAAAGTTTCTATTTCACCCTCTTGGTAAAAGTTATCAAAAGCAGCTGAGCAACATGCAGCTTTAGAGCAGCAGGTTCTTCTTTTTTAATATCTTATAGGTCTATTAGAAATATACCAGAATGTGAATAATTAACTATCACACCTTTTTAAAGTCTATATGTAACAGAAGCATAATACACTTCAGATATTTTTGGGAGGGCTCTTATAAATAATGGGAGCCCACCTTTGGAGACTTTCTGGAGACGGCCCTGCCAGCAGTTAAAAAAAAAAAAAAAAAAAAAAGAACAAAAAAAAAAGGAAAAGAAACGTAGTTGTGATTCGGTTCTGCACACGTTTAATCTTGATTTAAATGTTTTGAAAGTCTTATGTTATTTTTGCTTTGGTGTGAATAAAGCACTTTACATCGTTTTAATTCAATTCCCTTTATGGATACTCTTAAGACGAGGGTTATGAGCGCGGACTACATTTCTGTGCGGAGGAATAACATTGGGACAAAAATAACAAAATTTAGGGTTACTTTAGGGTATTGTTTGTTTCCACTGGTTTTGAGACAACACCTTCTCTGTCAGAAGACGGGTTTATTCGTGGTTTCTCGGTATTTATCTGGTGGCACTTTAGGGAAATTTTCCCAGTTTTCCCCTTCTTTGCTCTTCACGGGAACGCGCGTCTGTTGGATTCCTTGGCGGCGCGCCCGGGACTTTCCCAACCTGACCCCCTGATAAATGGCCTTTTTGTTTACTATATCCACAGCAAGAAAAAAAAAAGTTACTTTGAAATCAAATCAGACCCAATTAACCGGGCTTTAATAAAACTTCGACTAAACCTCAAGGCTTATAAACAACAACAATAATAATTCCGGGCTAATGTAGGCCTGGGTTTTATGGAGGAAGGCATTCCCGACGGGGAACGAAGGCATCAAATTACCTCAAAGACCCAAAAGTGAGGCCCTGCGTCTCAGGCGCCCCCGGTTATATAAATAAGCATATAAATAACCCGGTGGGTAAAAAACCTACGTGTCTCCCTCGTCTGTAGTCTGCGTCTGCCACTCCTGCAGCGGCTCTTCGGTCCGAGCCGCGGCCTGCTGGCGCTCACTGTCCAGCTGGAGCCGATGGAGCTCCTCCGCCACAGCCTGGTACTCTTCCTCCTTCAGCGAGTCCACGCCGCTGTCGAGCCGCTCCTCCGTCGACTGGGCCGCTTTCCCTTCTTTAGACTCCCGATTGTAATCCATTTGGTTTAATATACTGGCCCGGTGAAGGTCCATGTTGGTTCTGGCAGTCCTAGTTGTACTGTGGTTAAGCGTGTGTGCGCTGCAGCCTGTAAATGCCCTCTGCGTGTATCTGGCTGCAGAGCGGGCGGAGTTAACACATAGGTGGGGGATTTCCACCAAACTGACAACTAGAATAACTTCGCAAACACACAGCAGAGCCAGAGAGGGGATTTCTGCCCAGACTTGAATAATAAAAACGCTTCTCATTGAGCATTATGCGTTTGCAGGATCAGAGGCGGAATTAGTAAAACAAGGGGTCCGAGGCACGCATGCAACAGCACCCCCCCTTTTTGTCCCCTTTCTTTGTCAATAGTTTGCACAAAGATCATAAAAAGTCACATAAAATCTTAGATTTTATAATCTAAGTTTAGATTTTCAGTGCTTGGACTTAAACACATTTTCCCTTGTCATCTTCTTTGTCTTAGAATGTGCTAGAGGCATTTTTTCCAGAAGCTTCCAGCTCTGAATAAGGGATTTAGTTAGAGTCTTTAGAGGAAAAGAAAACAGCAGGGGTCCCCAAAGAGCTCTAAAAATATTGCAAAGTCATTCTATATGATTTTTTTTTTCTATCAGTATCAAATAGAAGCTCAGAATAATGGAGCTAAAAACTAAACTCTTTTTAAAACATGCTAAAAAAAAGTCCTGCTTTACCACAAGTCCTGCAATATGCAGTTGCATAGACATAAATTAGAATATTTAATTCTAATTCAATATAATATAAACACCTTTTATTCATCAAAAACATCTGTTATTCCATAAACTATAGAAACTTTTTCTTGTTTATCCATATTAATTAAGTTAATATTTACTTTGTTTCAGTGTATTTTTAATGGGAACTTTAATTTAATACTTTAATTTAATCTTTAAGGAAACAGTCAACTATTTTAACAGAATAGCATTCCCTCTGTTTTTCCCCATAGTGTTTATACAAGTGCCTCTCAGTAAATTAGAATATTAAAGTTTATCTAATTCAGTAATTCATTTTAAAAGGTGAATCTCAAAGATTATCTTCACTTTAAGTGATATGTTAGTGTTTATCTCTCTTGATTTATGTAATTATCAGGTAATGAAAACCCAAAATTGATAGAACAACCTAAGGGATTTTTAATACACAAATGTCTGCTTATTGCAAAGTCCATGTACTGTACAAAACACACTCATGTTCTGGTTCCTGTGGCTGGAAATAATGCATCACCGCAATGCCTGTCACTCTACTGAAGTGTTAAGGAAGTCCAGATTGCTTAATTCACGGCTTTTTGACAGAAACTACATTTTGTGTTTCCATTTGTTGTAATCTGTACTCATCAAAATGAGCAACCTCTCATAAGACAAATCCTTCTCTGCGTCACGCATGTATATAACGTAAATTTAACTTTTTGCATTGAATTGCTGAAATAAATCAACATTTTATGTTACTCCAATACATTGGAGTAAAAATGTACCTGTATAAATCATGCAAGGTGGTTCATATGAGTCTACAGCAGCAAGAATTTTGATGGACAGTTAATTTAATACAGTGCAAGTTTTATTTCTTTTCAGATGTAGAATGCACAACTGTTTAAACATGGATTACAAAGAGGTGATCTTGGTCGATGATGAGACTTAAAAGGTCCGCAAATCACTTTTTTTTTTCTTTTAAGGGTCAGCACAAACACTGACTTTCAGTCTGGGTGTTATGACACTGTGACGAAACCACAGACCCTATGATGTAGGGAAACCAATGTTCAAATAAAATAATTTCAAAATATATATATATTTTAGTCCACCTGCCCCAATTTCACAGGAAAGTGTGTAATTAAAGAGGCTGGGCTTTAAAAGTGTAATTTGAACCTGGAACCCACCATGAATAAATATGAGACTCACTGTTTGAAGGCATTGAAGGGGAGTTACTCACCTCAAGCAGCTGAGTCACATGTCTGGAAAACACCTAAATAAGCTGACAAGGTGGTGTTTTTATTTTTTTTTACCTGCTTAAGCTGTAACATAAAGTTACACATTAAATATATTGTCTTGTTTTTTATAATTCATGTGATAGTGGTCCAAAAATGTAACTTACTAGAGCTTGCAGGAAGTCTGCTAAGATGTTATTTATTGTGATTATAGTTGAAGAGCAAAAAGCTTTGTCATGACAACCACGTCAAGGCCAAGAAAGTCTTGCTCATAATTTTGCATCCTAATATCACATGTATTAGCTATTAAATTAACTTCTGAGCATGTATTCAGGACTTAGCATGGCAGGATTCGTTATATTAGTTACAAAATTAAAAACAATGTCCATTGTAAAACACATCAAGCCTGGCACAAAATTATTACAATTTGGGGCATCAGAATATAAATGAACTTTATCTTTTGCTGACATTCCTTTGAATAAGGACTGAATGTTTTGTAATTAATTCCCCAAATCTCTCTGGAGTCACTTAAATAAGGTAAAACTAAAGAACAGTGCAGAATGTTAGGCTGGTTCTGTGTGAACAGAAAGGTGTTTGGTACTGAAACTATGATAGGCCCACATCATGAACTGTGAACTGAAATAGTAAAACCCCGACTCATCATGTCTACTTTTCCATAGACGGACATTCATTCTTGTTTAAAGAAAAAAGGCCAACAGCCGCATAACGTTCAGATAAAAATCAGGATAATGCAATTTTTCTTAGTAAGATTTTCAAATAAAGTTCAGGTTAATGACTCATTTTCAATAGTCATTAACCTGAACCTTGATAAGAAACTGGTTTTAGGTTTATTAATCCTATGAATTTAGTAAAATGTTCTTCAAATGACTGGAAATGCATAGTTTTAAGTAGATTTTATTTTAATTTCTGGGGGAGCAGACCCCACTAGGACTGTGTCACTCCACAGCTGCTTGTGTCTCATTAATGTTAGCAGATGTTGGCAGGTATGATGTGGTCTAGAGATTTTGTCCCAAACTGAGTTTATACAACTCTGGAAAAAATGTAAAGTTTCTCTGATTTTACTCTTTATAAGTATATGTTTGAGTAAAATCAACATTGTTCTTTTGTTCTGTGAATTACTGACAACATGTCTCTTAGTTTTGTGTGTGAATGTATGTAAATAAGCAGTTAGATTTAGAAAACCGCACCAACAAATATCTTCTGATGGGTCTTAGACCTGCTGGGGGCTAAGCACCTAGAATCGCCCCTGACTGTAGATATAACCTGGTGGGTAAATACAAATAAATGGAGAGAGGTGATGGTGGAAAAGCTTTATTTCTGCTAACTTAGCTCATAGTAATGAAAACGAAAAGCTCAATTTCTCAGATAATTTGACCATTACAGAAGATACAAAAGGATTTTATTGCAACAATCTTGGCTCACAGAAAAGCAACTTGGATCTGTAACAGATTGCGAGAGCTTAATATTAAAATGAGTTTTTCTTTGTACCACTGACTGCAAACCTTTTCCTCTTTAGGTGAGGTACTTGTGAAGTTGTCTGTGGTTAAGGAGAGGCTCACCTCAAGGAATGCAACATGTTTGTGTGTGGTGGCAAAGGCAGCATTAATTCATGCTGCTTTAATAAATGTTTTCCTTTAACTCAACTTTCCACTAATATGTAAGTATGGATGCATGGTGTGCTGTGGTGGCACAGGGGTTAAGCACAACCCATATATGGAGGCCTTAGTCTTGTCGCAAGTTCGATTCCTGGCCTGCTGACCTTTCCTGCATGCTTTCCCCTTCTCTCATCACCCTCTTTCCTGTCAATTAACTATCAAATAAAGGCCACTAGAGCCAATAAAACCTTTTAAAAAAGTATCAATGCATGACTCTGTGAACAGCAATGAGTCCTTTCAGTTTCAGCTAGCCCTCCTTTTGAACCTTTTCTGTCAGAAGTAAAATATTTCTGTATTACAAACAAGTTTTTTTTGTAATATTCTAGTTTTGAAGAAGCTGATAAAACTGTTTTGTGTTTATTTGAGTCCCTGGTATCTTAGCTACTTTTGTCTAACGTGCAGAATTTATCTGCTGCAAGGCAGGTTTTCTTTCTAAAACTATTGACCCTGCAGGCAAAAGCAACACCTAAAGAAGCTGTATTTCACTTGCATGCCATTATTTTCAAATTGGTTTGGTGCAAACTGTTAAAAAGTGTCACTCTTGAATATCGACATGCTACAGGAAGGGAAACAGTTTCTCTTTTGATGAGAGACAGGAGGCTGGAAAGTATTATAACTGCACCTTTATCTGCAAAGCCCTCATAAATAATTCAACAAGTGTTGCTCAGCAGCTCTGCTGGAAACGGTGGGCCGGACTGCAGGCCCTGGGGGGGCTGCATGGGAGTTTCTTCTAAAGGTTAGAGTGTTATTTCAGACGGTGTTTGCTGTGCAGTGTGATGAGTGAGGCTACAGACGAGCAGTGGAGTTTCCCCCCTTACACCCGCGGATGCTGACCACACGCCAAACTGCAAGCAGTTTGTGCTGAAGAGGTAGAAAGTAGTAAACGTTTTAAAGGCCAATGAAAACCACAAGAAAACCTCCAGAATAAATCATTGCTGCGCGTGATCTAAAGTACTTCAGTAGCTCAAATCGAAGGTTGCAAATACTCAGGTTATTTTCATTTCATGAATAAGAACCCCTAGTAGTCTCTTGCAGGACTTGAAATTCTTGATTGGGCTTGCAAGACTCCACAAGGTTGCGACCGATCCCTTTTTGCAAAACAAATAACAGCTTGAACATAATGTTCTGTGGGCCTAACGGGGAAACTCCAAGCTTCCTATTGTTCATTTGAGCGACCAGTCAAACCAGGAAGCTCAGGCCTCACTCTCAGCACTTTTTTTGTTTATGGTCACATAACAGCTGGTTGGCAGGACGTTAAGAAAAGGCAGAGACTGGGGTGCTGTGGTGGCGCAGGGGCAAAGCATGACCCACGTTGAGGCCTTAGTCCTTGTAGCGGTGGTCGTAGGTTCGATTCCCGGCCTGGCGACGTTTCCCGCATGTCTTCCCCCTCTCTGATTACCCTGTTTCCTGTCAAACTACTTTCAAATAAAGGCCACTAGAGCCAACAAAACCTTTAAAAAAAAAAGAAAAGGCAGAGACTTGCACAGAGGAATTCACAAGGCAGGATGCAAGAAAAGCGGCCACTCCACTATGAAAGAAAGCAAAGGGTCGACTTTATCCCACAACTTATCCCATTTCTTTTAATGCATTTTTAAAAAATGCTTTGGAGAGCAAATCAGATACTTCCAGGTTTAGCTGTCTGGGAGTTTTAGTTTGGCTTTCTGCAAACATTCTAAGAATGAGTGTCACCATTTTAGCTGAACTGGAGGCCAGTCATATGAGACCAGTGACTGGAAACCAGCATTTGAAACAGCACAGGAAAAACTCCAACATGATGAAAACATTCAAAATGAGCAGGGAAGGGAAACCTGCATTTAGCTGGATTTATGTGTGTGATGAGGTGTGTTTTGTTTTTTTACGGATATTTGTTTGTGCAACCTGAGTTTATGGGATTATTAATATTTGGAGCGTTTAACGTGGGTAAAAAAAAGTCAGCTGGCAATAATACAAAAAAACCATCTGATTGTGAGATGCAGTGCATGCAAATGAGAAAAATTGCCCGAAGAAAAAAGGTGCAGTCCGGGATTCGACTTGTACTAATTGTTTCTGTTTTATTAGTTCCAGGAGATTAAGCCACAAATATTTAACCCTCAGGCATCAGATGAACCAGTTAAACTATTTATCTCAAGAAATTTCTCCAGAAAAAGTGGCACTGAAAATTATAAAATTATAGAACATCTTTTAACTTTAAGAAACCAAGATGCTTTGATTGATTATCACCACAGACTCAGACAAGACTTTCCAGCAAAGAGGCAAATGCTCAACAATCAACAACTCAACTGAAGTTAGCAGCTTCTGATACGGAAAAACAAAATACATCTGGACAAAATTTTGTGGGACAAGATTGAGCAAGATTTGACCCACAACGACAAAATCAGTCAAGTGAGGTTTTTAACCCTGAGTATACTGCTGCAGCTCTCAAGCACGGTGGTTGCTGCATCATGCTGTGGGACATCACTGCCAGTTCATAGAAAAAATAAAAACAAGAGAATTACCTCATTCTAAATCTGTATATTCTCTGTAGTGTTTAATTTATGTAAGTTGCTGAAGGTTTGTTGGTTTATTGTTCTTATGTTGCTTTTAACTTGAGTTGTTTGAAAAGTGCTTTTAAATAAAATGCATTAATATTAATAATATAAGGCATGCAAACATTTGGAATGGACTTTTTGGACCTCAAATGTTGAAAATGTGTGGACTCTTCTCAAAAACCAGATGCATGCCATGAGAGCAACCAGTTTAAGTAAAACCTCCAAGAATAGTGATCAAAAACACCAGACAGGATTATGCCAGAAGTTTCTTAACTTGCTGTAAGGAGAATATGTTCAAAGACAAGAATCTTATTCTTGTGTTTATAAGAAATCATTGCAGTCAAAAGTTGTTACTATACTGAGTGGAAAAGAAAAAAGTTTAAATAAATCACATACAGTGAAAGCCCAAAATGAATAATCGAGCTAATGGTGAGTGGATAAAAACGTCCGACTGAAGCTGTAGAAGAAAAATGAAATCCTGAGTCATTCAGGAGTCCCTTTGAAATGATACTGCAAGGTCCGACTCAAGACGTGTCTGAGTGGTTTATCTCTCATCTCTTAAGAAAGAAAAGCATCTGTTAAATATTTGCAAGATCATTCACAAACCTGTGGAACATGTCTGTGTCAGTGGGAATCCCTGGAGATTCTGCACAACGTGCACAACACCAGCTGATTCATGATGAATCACTCAGCCACACACTTTGATAACACAAGGGTCAAAGTGAACAGTGACTCATTAAAAATGAAGTGTGACAGGGAGGTTGGATCAGCCTTCTCACCTGCTTCTTTACCTGTTTTTCCACTTCCTGGGCCTGTTGGTGGACTTCACAGGCAGATTCTCTGATTCCTCATTCAGGCGCTCTACCTTAGAGACACATGACTCACTTCCTCTCCTGTCTGGATATTTCTATTTTAGACAACAATGTATATATATATATATGTATGTATGTATGTATCTTTTAACCACTCGATATTAAAATCTTTTACAATTTGTAATCAATTCTCTAATTAAGATTTTTCATATATTCAGCCATTAGGGAATGTCTGAAAAAAAAAAATGCAATCAGGTTAATTTTTACTTTTGTTTACAGCAAATTATAATCACAGCTGTAAAAGTAATCCCTTCCAAATCTTTATGATTCAGCTTTAAGTCTTTAAATTTGGTCTGGAAACTCACAGCACCTCTTCCTAATTACCCTGACTACTGGACGCATTCAGACAACTTCCTGTTTACTAAATGTTAATCAGACATTAGGCAATTTTTGAAAATATTTTGGGCTTCCCAAAACAACCACGATGGATTTATGCAAGAGAGACGAAACTACTGAGTAATGCAAGAAGAGCCTGGTGATCCTCTTCTTGCCTAAGAAGAGGATCAACGTCGTGCTCTGGTGTTCGTTAAGGTGCTGACTTTCATCTTCACGTGAGAACTGAAGTGCTTCAAACGTTTCCTTTAACTATTGATTAAAAGTTAAAATATGCATGTTTGTTTTGAATTATTGCAATATAAACTCTGTGAACATATATTCATATTATTTAATAATCCGAATTATTAAATAATATGAATTTTATTTGTATTATTTAATAAAATAAAATAATACATTTTTATTGAGACTGATTATTCCTACACAATAAAAAGGTCTAGCACAACTGATCAACCACTACGCAACACATACAATGTGTTCAGGCATCATAGATACCAAATAATGAACATTATTATTGAACATTATTTGGTATCTATACTAATCTATACCAAATACTTTCTACTTCCTGGAATTTATACTCCGGGAAGTAGAAAGTACAAGAATGCTTGAGAAGCAAGTGATGCCCGCAACCTGATTTGCAATGACAACAAACTATCTGCTTTGTACAAATTGGAAACATATCTGCTTGAGTTGCTGTTGACTTCAGGTCTGACCTTGAAGAAGCTGAACTTACCTGATCTGATGAAGCAAAGGTCAATCAGCTGGCTGATCACACCATGTAAGTGTACAAAACATTGTAAAGATTGTTAGCAGGTCATTTCTATTTCTCACCAGAACACGACTCAAAAATTCAAAGATCTGACAGAACAGATAAGGGGGGAAATGAGCTGTAGTAAAATTTCACCACTAGATGGCGACAAGTAATCAGTTTTCTGAGGAGAGTCAAAAACCTGAACCCTGCAAACAGACCGAGCTATAAAAATCGATTTTTAAGAGTTTGTTTCTAAATAAAAAAATTAAAAAGCTTTCCATTCGAAATCGGAATTTGAATTTTATTTGTCTTATTGTAAGAAAGACAGGCCTTTAAATTATTAAGGCATGTTAGGGGGTTTTTTAAATAAGAAAAACAACATAATTTTTTTTCCATTAAAACCAATAATGCCATTTGGTAAGCATACCCTAAATGGTACCAATATTCAGGATTGAAAATAGTAACCAGGTGCTACTTATAAAATGTAATATTATTAGCAATTTTTTGCTCTGGACAATAGTGGAAAGACATCAGCAAGGAATTTAGAGAAGCAGCCGTTGCTGAGGATTTCCAAACTATTTGCAATCTATTATTGACCATAGAGAAAGATTAGTAAATGGAAAACATTTTATCTGCCAGTCTTCCCAGTAATGCACAATGCAGAAATTCAATGCAAGATCAGACCATGCCATGTAGAAAGGAAAAACCTTCATCTCAGACTCTACAGGCCTCAGCTGGCATCCCCAATGCTAACATCCATAACAGAAAAGTAAGAAAAAGAATGAACATGTGTGGCTTGTTTGTAAAGCAGTGAATTAGAAAATCTTGTCTTTGTAAGAGGAAAAATGCCAGCAAGGCCTAGAAAAAATGTTCTTTGGACAGATGGGGCCAATTTGACCATAATGCACAAGGCCATAGAAAATCACAGCAAATGTCAGTCACAGTAGCAGATCGGTGATGATTTGGTCTTATTTTTCAGCCACAGGATCCCCTTACAGCCCTGAAGTTGACCATGTAACATTTAGAATATAAAATGTTGCAGCTCATAATAGTAAATCTAAAAAAAAGCCTGAACAAACACTGCTTATTTGCAAAGGGTTTCCAGATGATCTAAAATCAAAATGGCAGCACATCTGAGATTTGCAAAGCGACTGCGTAACTTTGAAAACAGTCGATGCATCGCAAACAAAATACGAGAGAAATGTTGTTAAAAATAATAAACAGATATTAAAGAATGGCTGAAAACTGATCAGAAGACTTCCCGGTACATCCAGTTGGGCTGGAAGGTCCAGGTTATTCCAGACAGACGGATGGACCGGCTGTTCAAGCTGCAGTCCTTAGAAGATTGTGACTGAGAAGCACAGATCAATAGAGTAATTTCCAGCAGTCTGGGGAATTATCCAGCTCACTGCCCACCGATACCATGCAAACTAAAGACACACATTCACACACACACTCCCCATGTCCTAAAGCCAGCAGCCTCTACACACTGAATCGATTTATATTTTTACAGGAGATTGACTGAGAGAATTTAGCCCATCTTCAGATGACTGAAAGCTGTCTGCTTCATGCTATTTCAGCCCTGACTCCCACCTCGCCCTTTCGTCTCATGATGTGATCTGACTCCTTTAGGTGTGCATTGGTGTTGCACTAAGATAAAGATTTTCTCAATCTTCTTGCAGCAGAAGAAACATCACCATCATGTCATTGGTGATGTGGTAGAAAACCTCCAGATAAAGGTTGAATTTTAGGCACAAACGATGTGAAGCATTCAGTGGCTTACAGAAGCTTCATACCTGTTGAATCGTATCATTTTGTCAAATTAAAACCACAAACTTCAAACTATTTCATGAGGACTTTCTATGAAAGAAGTCATATTTAAAGGAACCACCTGCAGAACTAAGAGAAACTGTGTTTTGCTTCACTGGAGATTCCTCTAAATCAGGGGTGTCAAACTCCAGTCCTCAAGGCCCAGTGTCCTGCAACTTTTAGCTGTGCCTCTGCTGCACCACACCTGAATAGAATAATGAGGTCAATAGCAAGGCTCTGGAGAACTGATCTACACAAGGAGGAGGTAATTAAGCCATTTCATTCCAGTGTTTTGTACCTGTGGCACATCTAAAAACTGCAGGACAGCGGCCCTTGAGGCCTGGAGTTTGACGCCTGTGCTCTAAAGCAGCTTTTCCCAATTCCGGTCCTCAGGCCTCCCTGCTCTGCATGTTTTAGATGTGCCTCTATTCCAGAGCAGCTGATTCAAATGATTGCATGACCATCAAGTGCTGCAGAAACCTGTTGATCACCCATATATTCAATCGAGGTGTGTAGCAGAAGGGAAACACCTAAAACATGCAGGGCAGGGAGGCCTGAGGACCGGAATTGGGAAACGCCGCTCTAAAGCATTGTTCTCTCAGTCATCCTCAGATAATAAACTTCTGATCCAAAGACGAAGAACTGGATCTGGCCAGATTAAATTAACATTTTGAGAGACGGGGGATCAAAAACCCAGCGGTCATTTTAACTGAGCTTCAGAGATCTGATGTGGAGACAGGAATGCAGGCCTCCACTGATTTTGGCTTTATGGTGGAGGCACATTCAACATTTATTTTATTTTAATTTAAAATCTTGCATTCACTCTGTCAATATGTGACACTGAGTGTAGAATAATGCATGATTGGTGTTTCCACATCCTGACCAGCAGTGGTACTCTGAATCAGATAGTTTACAGAATTTTAAGGGATAATATAGATTTTTTTCGATGCTGAAAAACTCATATTGTGATTCACAAATCACTCTGCTGTTATCATATTTCCATTCCTCATTTACTTTGAATTAATACAATAAAAACATTCCTTTGTTGTAGGTGTGTAAGAAAATAATTATTTGTAAGTCTTGGAATATTATTTGAATGTTTTTGTCATTGTTGAAATAATGTTTACTGCCTACCATGCAAACATTTGATCAGTAAAGTTAGCATTGAATCTGGTCAGAGGCAAACAGCTAACTGTAGCTGAAATCTAAGCCCAAAGTTTTTCATGAATAAATGTTTTGATATGTAAAATAATTTATTTTAAAGCTATTTTGCCACTATTAAAGTCAGATATTTTAAGATTTGCAACTTCAGCTACAGAAAAATAGGCGTTGCAAAGCTCTTTCAAAAGATTCTTTACATTGTTTTTGATTGCTTGTGCTTTCTCAGATCACCAGAACAAATGTGTTAAAATTTGGTTTTAAAAGTTCACATTTTAATACTCTTAAGAAATTTCCAGTGCAGTTTTCCCAGGATATGAGGAAGAAGATTCTGTGATCCAATGAAATATTATGCTTGGAGAAAACCTGCTTGGTGGTAGCATCATGCTGAGTTTTGTTTTTTATTTTTATTTTAAATAAATTATTTTTCTCCCTGAAGTGGCTCAGTTTAGGTGCAGGAGGAATACCTCTGCTCAGATCCCTAAACCTATCCTGAAAATGGGTTTCAATAATAAACTGAGAGGTTTGTCTTTCCCCTCATCCTCCTGCAAGAAAAGCTCCAATCTAAATTAATCTCCCACTTCAACAGGCTGAAGAAGATTGAACTCCTCCACTTCAGGCAGAGACATCAACGATTTTTTTAAAGGACATTGGAAAAATAAGAATAAGAATTTTTTTTGGAAATAGCTGAAAATAATTTCTGAAATCTAATTTTATATGCAGGCATAAAAAAAAAGAGTTGTAGAGTCTCATCTTTTAGAAATATGGGCTCACATATTTCTGTATTTTGAAAAATACTGTTAGTGTCGTATGGTTCTTTCTTTTCAACTTTATACTTGATCATGCTTGTTCTCAACTGCTTTTTAAAAATTTATTAATTTACTTTCAATATTTTAGAGGTTTAATTAGTTGTTTACTGCGGGACTCTTTTCCTCCATCCTCATCTCTCTCTACCTCTATTCCCCAGGCGGCCCTATACTTCCAGGCACCGACCCACGTCTGGCCGGGTTGCAGAGCTCCTGGCCCGGCCCGCAGAGGGGCCCCAAAGCCCGGAGGGCTGGATGACGGACAAGAAGCGCCGATCTCTTTCCGATCTCTTATCAGCTACAGCAGATTCTCGGGGGACTCATTCAGGAGGAAAGCAATGCCCACGGTGTTGTCACACATCAGCGGCACAGAAACGGTCATTAGTGGTATTAAAAGAGATAAGATCGGGATCCGAGTCCCATGGGAGCCGTTTCTATTTGCACACTGAACTACACAAAGAATTGGTTCCGTTTTTTCTCTTGATTGGTAGCAGGCAAGCCCAAAACCTTGGAACAGCTCCCAATGGTAAGACGGGCAAAATAAAACCAGTATGGTCATAAAACACCCCGGGAAAAGACATGAATAGGAAAAGAAAGCGCAGTGAATGACAAATTAGACGCATGAGTGAGAACTCAATGCAGGAAACGTGAATAACAGCAGAACATCCGCCAAGTTGAACACAGCCCCCATTAAATCTGTTACTTATCTTACTCAGTATTCTTGTTTAAGTCTACCCTGAAAATTTCGAGTCAAAAAGCAAAATCAGAAGCAAAACAATGATTTTAAATTATATATTTGCTCCAGAAACAACAATTTTAAATTTATATCTATTTTGGTAATACAATTCTAATTACATGGACGCCTTACACTCGTTGATTGACAATGATTATGGCTTACAGCTAAGTCGTGTTCTTCAAAATACTACAACAGCAATAATAATAAAAATGTTTTTTTTATTTCACATAAGTTACACTCAGCATAATTATAGGGGAAGATTGTTGACTTTATCAGGCAGAAAGTTGTTGACATCCTTAACAAGGAGGGTCTACAACATAAGGTAATGGCTAAACAAGCTAGCAGTTTTAAAGGTGCTTTAATTACTATAAAGTTGAGTGGAAGGAAAAACTGTGGTTAAGAAGAGAAGGCACCAGCTATATGGATGAGCAGCAATATGGGGAGTGAAACAGTTTGGTGGAGATTTGCAAGCTGATTGGCTGTAGTTGGCACTTCAAGAGCGACCATACACACACATGCGCGCGCATACACACACAAAACTGTTGCAGTGTTTGTGTTGATCATCTCCTGAACCAGATGTGTTACTGGACGTTTGTCAAATGGTTTAAAGTCTTCTTTATAGAAAATTTTGCAATCCAGCCAACTGAAGTCCAGACTAAAGTTTCCACAGGCTCAGATGATTTTATGGTGCCATGTCATCTCTTGGTGTTGCTCCACTTTATTTTACTGTCCAAAGTAATTCACGCTTTCTCCTTCTGACAAGTCCTTTGGACATGGTGATGTCATTTTCAGCAGGATTTGGTACATCATGCCCAGGATTCCAAAAGTATCAATACCAGATTAATCAATATCATATCGCCGTGATAGATTGGCCATGAAACTCACCTGACCGAAACGCTACAGATAATTTACGCAGTATTGGGAAGAGGAAGAGGGAAACCAGAGCCACCATCAGCTCAGCCGCAGATTTTCTTCAGACTGACATTTTTGTTTTAAATAATCTCATTGGTCTTATGTAATATTATTTTTTTCTCTAAATTATCAGAAATCACTGTCCCGAAATGTCAAAAAGTTGCGTTTTCTATCCGACATGTTTATTTATTTATATATTTGAATCATTTAAACACCTTTATGACTCACTGATGTTAGTATGGGGTGAAAAATCCCTTTAATTCATTCTCTAAAGCTAGATATATGACGCTGTCTCCAAAGTTTGAACTAATTAGTGACAGAAAAACATTGTTTTCTCGCTCTCTCTCGTGCGCTCATCCAACCTGCGCGCGCCTCTCCATCCCTCCCTCTCTTCACTTCAAAGCTGCACTTCAAAGTCAGCCTCCACACACGAGCTGTTCTTTCGCAACATCCTCGCCATCATCACGATGCCTCGAGGATTCTTGGTAAAGCGGAACCGCCGAGGTTCGGCGACGTACCGCGCACGAAGCGACGGCACCGGCACACCTGAAGCGCCCAGCTGTGACCGGAGTCGCGCGCAGGCTGAGAGCTACGGTTCAGTGGGACTCTTGAATCACCGTCCAGGTGGAGCATCGCTGGAACTCCGCGAGGATCCGGGTAGGGAGGCGTGGAGTCCCCACGTGGAGCCCGCGGTGGAGGCGGAAGCTGACCGGCGCGCACAGTTACCGGAGACCGAGGTGGACGTTTTGAGTGTGGACGGTGACTTCCCCTGTTTCTACCCACCTCCACCTCCACACGAACCGAGCATAAACAAGTCCTGTAGTCCAGTCAAACCAGTGGGAACGAGGCTGCTGGAGCAGCACGTGGAGAGCGAACAGCAGCCGTGCTCCCCGGTACCGGACCTACCGGACCTGCCGTTCCTGGTGAGCGCCGCGCCGACCTCCGTGTCCGCTTCCATCGAGAGGCTGCTCGCAAGCGGCGGCGGCAGCAGCAGCAACAACCGTCTCCACGCGCAGTCCTATGGTCACAACGACCCGAATCTGGCTCACGTGCACTTGTTCCCGTCTCTGACCCTGATGGGTCAAGAGAACGCCACAAGAAAGCGCTCGTACCTTGATTCGGACCACCAGAACAAACTCAGCACTAAGCAGACGAAGAAACCCAAACCGAACCGGAGACAGAACTTCGAGGATGAGGTCACCACGTCTCCGGTTCTGGGTCTGCGCATCAAGAAGGAGAGTCCGGAGCTGAGGAGGTCTGCTCCCACCGGGACTCAGCCCCTCGGAGAGTTTATCTGCCAGCTCTGTAAGGAGGAGTACCCCGACCCCTTCTCCCTCGCGCAGCACAAATGCTCCCGCATAGTGCGCGTGGAGTACCGCTGCCCCGAGTGCGACAAGGTCTTCAGCTGTCCCGCCAACCTGGCCTCCCACCGGCGCTGGCACAAACCACGTCCGGTAAACAACCAGGGCATAGAAGGTCACGCGAACCGGACCCAGCCGCTAAAGGAGGCACGAGCCTTCGTCACGCACGAGCGGCAGCCGGTGGACTTGGAGGGAAAGGAGAATGAGTTGCTGCGCGCGCACACCAATCAGCACCTGGACAGCTCCCGCGTGCTGCTGCTCCACGGTCGGACCCGAGACACTCCCGATTCCTCCTCCACTCACTACCGGAACCCGGACCTGCAGCAGCACGTGAGAGCCGCGGACAGCCCTCCGTCCGGACTCCTGCGTCTGACCCCGGGCGAGCAGCAGCAGCAGCAGCCGCTGACCTTCGTCCGGTCCTTAGTGGAGGAGGAACTGTACGAGTGCCGCTACTGCGGGAAGAAGTTCCGCCGGCAGGCTTACTTGAAGAAACACCTGGCCGCGCACGAGATGACAGCGCGCGCTTCACCAACCCCATCGTCCTACAGCCAAGCGCGCGACACCGGCAGTGTCCAGAGCGGCCAGGTGTTCCTGTGTCACCTGTGTGGCGCGCGGTTCCCGTCGGTGGAAATCCGGGACAAGCACCGCGTGTGGCACGCGATGAGGGACGAGCTGCTGGCGGAAACGCTGGGGGGAGCGCTGGCAGCGGACGGGTTCCACGCGCACAGAGAGGAGGGCAGCGGCAGGGAGCGCGAGCAGCAACAGATCTTCACGTGCAAGTACTGTTCGTCCACGTTCTTCAGCTCCCCTGGGCTCACGAGACACATCAACAAGTCTCACCCCACCGAGAATCGGCAGGTGATGCTGCTGCAGATGACAGTACGACCATAAAAAATGATCAGACGGATCGATTATCAATGACAGGAGCCAAACTTAAATGTAGATTTTGTTTTGTGTATTCGGACTAAGCTGTCCCTGTGCCTTTAATTTAAAACTTAATTCCGTTTTTCTGATTAACAAGGTAAACAAAAGTAATCTTCAATTATATATCCTGTAATGAATGCAAGGCATTAAAATCCACGTGGAGAAATTTAAATGGAGTTGAGGGTCGCTGTCTTTGGTGCTGAAACAGCCAATAAACCGGTATGGACTCTGAAGCAATTCCTTATTAAGCTCAGAAAAAAAAAAATACGGTAACGTGTTTTGATAAAGTTTCAGCTCTATGATATTTTCATACAGAAACAAAGCATTCAATGTAACAACAGATTGCTACATAATTCATATCAGTATTGATTTTAAAAATGACTATGGAGTTAGAAATACAACCGAAGCTCCTAGAAGCCTGTACAGATCTATTTTAATATGTTCTACGTTCACTGTGTAACTGATTCCAAGCTACTGTCAATAAACATATTGATGATCACCTTTTTTTTTGTCACATCAATAAACATTCAGGAACCACAGGTACAAATCCTTTATTGTTTAAGTCCATTGTTGCACATTGACACTTTATTTTGTGTTTGAAACAGCTACACTGTTTACAGGTTTGCTGAGTTTGCGAGCATGTGTGTGTGCTGAAAACATGCAGTTAGTGCTGAAATGCAGTTTCTTTTTACATCAGTAGTTACAAACATCTGCCAACATGTGGACATCCAGAGCCTACAGAGGCGGCGGGTAATTCAACTTAAATGTGACTTTCTTCCTCATCTCGCAGAAGAAACATTTGTTTTATTTTATTTTGGCTTATGCTTATCAGGTTTTAAACTGAGTATTGTTAAATTATTTTCCAGGAAATTGATTAAGAAAGGGACAAATTAATAGATGATGAGCATGCAGACATGGGCAGATTTAAGTGCTGGGACGGCACAGAATTCATAACAACAAATTGTATTTTGACCTCTAAAAATAATTTAAAGGGACCAGCACTCAGCTTAACTCTAAAACACAAAGGAAACATTTAGTCGGTCTTATTAAAGAATGGCATTTTATCAAAAAAAAAAAAAAAAGTACAGTCCCTTTCCTTTCATTTATTTCTTCATCTATTTTTATAAAAATATATGTCTGAGACTGCAAAAAGAAAACTAAACTAATACTGGGCAATGGATATGTGAAGGGAAACCAAAGTAACATTTTCTCCAAATCAGCCCATCTAATTTGATCTGGAGATTTGTGAAGTCTCTAAACAGAGAGCGGATTAATGCTAAAATATACTGTACATATTCTAAAATGACGATTCCACCTCTTCTCATCTTTGGCTCTCAGTCTGGTTTTTGTTGTCTTTTCCATCAGGACCCATTTAGCAACAAGTGAAATGCTGGAGTTGTAAAACCTGACACCAGCTGAAGTCTGTGGAAAGAAAGTCAAACCAGAGAGACCCTCCGCCTAATTAACAATGTGAACTAAACGGGCTCATTTCCAAATTTCCAGAGGATGAAGTGCAAACTGATGAAGAAAAACGCTCTAGTTAAATGTAACATTCTGTAGTGTTGACCCATGTTTTTATTTATAGCAAACACATGCTCTGAGGTTAAACCACAGTTTTGGCTTTGGCAGCTTTTCTTGTAATCTTATTTACACAACAAGCTTCGTCACACTGTACAGACTCTCATAGATATCCACGTATCTAATATATATATATATGTATATATATATATTTATACTCGTAAAGATATACAGAATACATATTTATAGTCAAAGAAGCAAAAAAAAAGAAGCAATCTTGTTTTTGGAGGGACAAATAAAAATACAGCATTTGACAATTTTGTTTGAGTGAAAGCACAATTTACATAAAAAAAGACAAAACAAATGCAATGAATATCAGTGCTTGTCCACAGTTGACAGCATGACCTAGGTTGTGATTTCTGAACCTTTCTATCTTCCACAAATATGTCTGTATTCGATAAGAAAAACACTTTCTCCTGCAGCTAGCTGCAAATATACTGATGTGTTTGCTCTGACGTTTTATCCAACCAAATGTCCTCTCTAGCATTGCTTGCAGAGCAGTGTATGATGTGGCACAGTTAATTTTTAATACGGTTTTGCAGTCTTGGTAACACAGGTGTTTGATAACTTCCTCACATGGCACGTGTTGGTGTGATCTAATACTGCACAGCTTAAGTTTTTCAGCAGCATTGGAGTGAGTGTTTTATGAAAGCAAAGCTGCAGATTTACACAGTGAGATTATACCAGATGTATATTTGTAAGTGCGTGCGTGTTCAGTGCAGGAAAAACAGCCATTGTTCACCCCTGATGGATGTGAGATGCGACACTAAGCTATATCCGTGAGGATGAAGTGATCAACTGGAGAGACTCAAGTCTTATTGGCGGATCCAGAGGACCGCCGCAGCTTCATCGACATGCGGGTCTTGCTAGTTCGAGGAGACATGGGGGACGGCGAGTCGATCCCGGCCTCCCCAAGAGCTGGACTTTCTCCCCGAAGCATCTCTAAGCAGGAGCCTGAGGAGTTGGGGGAGGAAGAGGAGAAGTTTGATGCAAGGGTAGGTGAGGCGAGCGGGGGGAAGGGTGGATGAGCAGAAACAGGATAAGGGGAGAACAAGAAAATTACATCTTATCCCAAAAAAAGGTAGACTGAGGCAGACTGCAGAGATTCTCAGTCAAACTAATCCAACAGACAAAGGACGCAAAACGACTCACAGACAGGCAGCTACCAGACAGACAAACTTAACTACAGCAGAGGCTCTGGAAGCTCAATGTCATTTTGTATCTTTGTTCCCTAAATCCCTAAGACATGCTGACAGAAAGAAAAATACCATGAAGGAGCTCACCAGTCTGCATTTTTACTACAGAAGTACTTTATTAACAATAAATGGCCAATGAATTTTACTGATGCTAATTTGCTCAACTACTTGCAGCTTTTGGGGTTTAGTTACAAAAACATTAAAATGCTGTCAGACTACAGTTTTTATCTCCAGTTCATACCATTCACAGCCAGCATGAAGGACCTTCTGCTTTAAGCCTCTGCTCTTCTCCCTCTGCTGGTTTAAGCTGTCAACAGGTTTAGGGACCATAAGATACAAAACGCTATGCTCTTCCGAAGAGAAGAGGGGAGAAAAATGGAAAAGAGAAACGCTGACAGGAAAGGGAAGTAAGGAAAAGTAAAGTGAAGGAGGGGAAAGTAAGTTACATCAAATAAAGTACATAAAGAAAAATAAGGTGAGGAAAAATTAAATAGGGCAAAGTAGGTTAAGTTAAAGTTAAGGGAAGAAAAGGAAATTATGTAAAGCAACATAAGGGAAAGAAAGCAAAAGAAGGAAGGGAAAAGAAAATGAAAGCAAGAAAAATAAAGTAAAGTAGGTTAAAATATAATTCAAATTGAGTAACATAAGGTAAAAAACAGAAGAGAAAAATGGAGGAAAAATTAAATGAGTGGAAGAACATAAATAAAGTAGGAGGATTATAAGAATTGGGATAAAAGCAAATGACAGGCATGGATCACAATGTGGAATGAAGGGAAAAAGAAGGACAAGTGCAGACAGGAAGTGTGGGAAAGATGTAATTCAGGGAAACAAAGGAGGTAAAGTAAGAAAAACATAAACAGAGATACAGAAAATATGAAAGAAGGAAGGAATTTTGAGAGAGGAGAAAGAAAATACACAAAAATGAATGAATGACAAGAAAAAGAAACAGAAGTATATGTAGTAAAGAATCTGAAAACATTTAACAAAGGAGGACAAAACACAGACCAACAACCTGTTTTACTATTATGACACAAAAACCTGATTTATTTCAACTTTACGTTACGAGTAAAACATGATCAATACAGCGTTAGTTCAAAGTTCACATTCAGACAGCTTGTGTATGAGTGGAGGGCTGCTTACCCGCACTAACGTGAGTGAGTGAGTGAGTGAGTGAGTGAGTGAGTGAGTGAGTGAGTGAGTGAGTGAGTGAGTGAGTGAGATAGAGAGAGCGCAAGAGCAGTGTGACATCACATAAAAACCAGGAGGACAGGAGCAAACAGCAAGGTTAGAGGTCAAGATTCACCAGGTCAGAGTGATGCCTCAGGTTAACAGAACAACCATGAAAATCACCAAGCCACTGAACAAAGAGGAGGGCTTAAAATGTCTCATCATTACAGGAGGAAGTCTCACTTTCACTTCAGAGCAGTTTGGTGTCTAATATGGATCAAGTTCGAATCTGAATCCATGGAGCAAACATTAGCAGAAGTTATGGCAACATCAAACTACCCGGGTAGCAGAAAGTGAAACCTCCTTTTGAAGAGACAGAGACCGCCGTTATTAACATGCAGACCTGCATACAATTTCAAAAACACACAGGAAGAAACGGCAAAAAAACACAACGTGGTGGAGGAGTCGAAGAGAGAAACGTTAGGCTGGAATGTCAGAGGGACGAGCGAACCAGAGAAAAGCTTTTCAATCACGTAACCAGGCTTACCTTTTAGCTATACAGTGAGACAAAACGATCTAAAGGAAAGAGGGGAACAGAAAGAAAACAAAACAAAAAAAAGAAAAAAATGAAGGAGGAAAAAAAATATAACAGCATAAAAGAATAAAAAATAATAAATAGAATTGGTGAAATTAAACAAACAAAAACAGAAGAAGAGAAGATCGTCACTTTACTGCTAGGGGAGGGGCACTGCAGGTTAACTCAAAAGAACAGAAAGACAAAGACGTTTTTCAAAGCACAGGATCTTTAATGTCCAGATGTTGTTCACAAACTTATGATTTTGTGTAATATCTGGACTTATACATCAAAAGTCGAAATGTAAAGTGCCTGATCCTGTGCCCTGAAGTTTGCAACTGAAGCAAAGTACTGACAAACCAACACTGAGCAAATTACATCTGATTATGGAGCACATATTTCAGGGGAGCGAGACACAGGTGAACTGGGTTATGCCAGATGTAATTCAGCCTTAAAGTAGGTTGATTAAGATTATCTTGGTAAAAAGAAATATTGATGCTTTAAACAGATTAGAAGGTAAAACGAGGAGCAGGAAGATATTTAGAAAACCCCACACACAATCACACATTTAACACTGAAACAGAAATACTACACTAAAACACGCCTGCATAATAAAGTTGCACCACTTTAAGATAAATGTAACTTCCTGTTATTGATACGACGAATGGCCTACATGCAGAAGTCACTGTGAATAATTACAATTAAATGAGCGTCTTAGGACAAAGCAAAAGTTTAATGTTTTGCTAAAAATCAGTGAATCAGTGTAAAGATTCACAGAAGAGTCACATATGATTCCCACGTGTGTGGCTGGCATCTCTATTGCCGATCAGATGTTGCCTAACTCCTCAGAGATGCTCTGGAGAGAGAAAAAGGCCGAGCGCCGCTTTGAATTGAAAACTGTGGCTGGGATTCAGACTGTGAGCTGCCAGGCTGTGGGAAGGGGAAGCGCTCTACTTCGGAAAAATTAGTAATCCAACATAAGTGGGGACATTCTGATCCCAAAACGGAAGAAGTTTTATAATAACAAACAAAAATCAGTTCACTGAATTGTTTCACAAACGCTGAGGGGGAAAGGTGAGAAACACTGAAGAGTTAAAATGTCGCCTGACTGGGTTTCTGGTCTTACCTGTGTCGGAGGGCGGGTGAGTGCAGGGAGCTGGGCTGTAGACTCGAGCAGCGTAATCCTCAAACATGGTTGGCTCCTGGTGGTGCTGCACAATGGTTTCTAGATATCGGGCTCGCTCCTCATAGCTGAGGTCGAAGTCAAGGCTAAACTTCACCAAAACGTTGTCAAGTAAGAGAAGCCAAAATTATATTTTTCTCCTAATCTTTTTTTGCTGGAGTTGGAGGATTTTGGTAACAATAGAAATAGGATCAGCTAAAATAAAGCAAAATTTTTTTTTTAGTACAGTAAGGAATGCAAGTTGTAAATATGTACATTCATTAAATTAAGAGGCAAAATTATAAATTCATGATGTACACAAGCCAATACATACAATAAAATAAGATAAAAGAAATTCCCTTTAATGGGTGTATTCGAAACATGTACAATCTTGCAAATTAACGTGAATAACAAAAACCCCAAACCCCCCAATATGTCACAAAGAACAAATTTAAGAACCTGCAGGAGCTCATGCAGAAAACAGAGCATGAACTACTTAAAAGGTTTTATTGGGCCAATTTAAACTTAAGAAAAATCCCATTACAAAGATACATTTATATAACATAATTTATAATTTGCTTATTTAAAAATTGTTTAATCAAATGAAATCAAATATACTATACTAGCAGATCATAAAATTAATTTTAAAAAGAGAATCAAAGCAGTATAATTGACTAAAAACTAGTTTAAAGAATGAATAAAAGTAAATGTTGTCATAATTTCATTTAAAATCACCAAGAGCCTATAAAATCAAATATTTTACATAAAAGAATTTGGTAATTTTGTAGTTTATGAGCTTGCATAAAATAAAATTTTATATCCTTAACAGCTGATTGCTTTGTCTCTAAACTGCAACTACAAGAAGTAACTAATGTATAACTACCTTTTTTGTAAACAAATTTATGTAATGACTAAAAACGACATTGACTGCAAAAAAGCAAAACACGTTAAATGAAAACAAGAATTCCAAGAAAATAGTTTTCATCTTATACTAATGAATTCTATGAAGAAAAATTCCCATGTGAACGAGAAAATCAAAACTCCAAAACCAAAATGAAATAAACAAAATAAGACATAAGCATGAGCACTTCGATCGCTCTCTGTCACACTGAGCAGCTCAGAAAGCGGCTCTGGTTTAAGCAGTGATCTGTGTGAATGAAAGGCAGAACTTCAACTGTCCACCCATTAGAGATAACCTCATTGATACAATGACATCTGCCCTCTCTTCTTTAGTTTGACTCATACATCCAACCATAATGACACACACACACACACACGCCCCCCGACCAGCCCCCGTCATCCACCAATCTAGTCCAATAGCATTACCATTTACTCATTGAGCTCCAATAACTAGGGGTTTTCAATGGGAGCGTGTTTTTGCGTCTGTGTGCCTGCGTTTGATAAAATCGCCTGCATGTGTGTACGTAAGTGCATGGGTTAATGTCTGAGTGTGTGATGGGATTAGGCCAATGAATCTTCAGAATGAAATCTGTGTGTTTGTGCCTCGCGAAACGGGGCAGCCATCTGTAATAGCGCCCATGGGTTTTCTATTGGGTTAGAGAGCTGGTCTATGGGACACAAGGAGAAAGATTCAGGTCTAATGGTAACTGATTCGGTTAGGGACGATGGTAATAACAATATGGCTCCTTTAAAGTGCAGTCGGCCGGATCGAGGAGAAAGAAGCAAAGGAGGAAACTCGGGTAAACTTTGAGGAGAGTAATCGGGACATCGAGGAGTTTTTTTCCCCCCATTATTCACAAGAAATGATTGTTTCTAAAACACTTTTCAACTCTTTATCCCTACAAAACGTGAGGTGCAAACAAAGTGAGATTATGACGGTGGAAGAGAAGTTGCAAAAAGACAACGGGAGACAGGAAGAAGAGGGGTGAGAATCCTGCAGCGAGTGGCAGAGAAGGTGAGAAAGGAGGGCAATATTTAAGTAACAATAAGGGAACAACAAAGCGAGTATGTGAATGGACGTCATCCGGAGGGAGCCGAGCGAAGAGCAGCAGGTGAATGCAAAGCGTGAATCCACCGTCTCTCACCCCGAGTCGCCATGCGATCACACCGTTTGCCTTTTCCTGCTTCCCTCGCTCCCCTGCGTTGCACTTGTTCCCCCCTTCCAGTCAGTGTGAGAGAGGTGGATGAAACGCAATTAGGGGCAAGCAAACCACACCTAATCATCTTCATATCAAGTTTTAATAACATGTTTAGCAGCAGGGATAGTGAAAATAGGAGGTTTTGTGATGGCTGCAGCGTTTTTTTGAAAAGGTGAAAAGGTTTAAAGGACACCTGCTGGAAAGAAAGAGGTCTGGAGAGATGGGGAAACAGAGCACGAACAAGGAGGAAAACATACAGAAACGCGGTGCCACTGCTGAGATAAATGACAAGAACATCACTTTACTTTTCTGCAACCTGACTCATCCAGCCTCCTCGATCCTTCTTTGTTCATCTCAGCGAGGGTCTCCACCTGCAGACTCATGTCACCAACTCCCCTACAATGAGGAAGGGAACATTTGGAGGGACTGACATACAAGACTGATGCTACACACACCTTGACACCAATGAGGAAGCTCTGCCACTAAACAATACCGCAACTTTTTACAGCAAGAAGAGAAGGATCTATTAGCAAACGTGTTAAAACTAGTCAGTAATGTTGGCCGATGTATTGATAAAGAGGACATTTAAAACTGAAGGTGAGGAAAGAGTTTCTTTTAAACTGACCTGAAGCTCAAATTATATTATTGAAATCAGGGATTTTGGTAACAAGTGAAGAATGTATACTTATTTGCAAACTAATGTAGCCAGTGTAAGTATTTGACAATGACTGTCAAATACTTATATATAATATATTATACTAAAACAATCCCACACAAGACCTATAAGGCTAGATAAATGACTGGTCTGATTATCAAATTCTGGTTGTAATGGGTTGTTTCCACAAGGTGGGGGTAATGCACAGAGTCGCTTGCCAACTAATGTAAAGCTGTAGAAGAAGAAAGCTTGATCTAGTTGTGTAAATGTGCAACAGCATTTCCACAAGCAAAACAAAAGTTTAAAAGTTTGCAATTTACCATCTCAAATAACCTGGCATATTTTTGGAAAGAATCACATAACAAGAAAAATGTAAATTCTAAATAAAGAAAAGAAAAACAACTTTTAACTCTTAAAAATGAGTCAAACTAAGATAAGCTAAACTAACAAGTTAAGTTAGGCTTATTGAACAAAAAAAAAGAAGAAAAGAACATGTTAATTAAAAGTACTTTAACACAAACTAAAATAAATAGGTTATGGGAAATTTGTTACTTGTTCGGCTAATCTTGAATAATAAAATTCATTATTTTGAGAATACAAATAATAAATAAAAAAGGTAAACAATAACTGACATAATGCTTAAAACATCAGGAACTTAATATACGTTATAAAATAATATTATATATTTATATATTTACCAGAATTTTAGAACCCCTCCTGGACATTCCCACCCACAAACACAACAAACGTAAAACAAAAAGCATGAGTAATCCAACTTAGAAAGCTGAAATGTTTTATAATCCATGAAAGTTCGGTGCAAAATGATCCCATAAAAGAAAAAGCCATCTAAAGAATGTAGGGGGAAAAAAACTGAAATCTGACAGTAAAGAGTGGCTATAAGCTGCAGTAGTTAGCAGTGCAGGGTGATCAAATCTGCTTTAAATATATTTGTACTTTTATCTCATCATGTTTGGCAGTTATAGTGGGAAACAGATAAAAACAACAAACTTTCACCCAATCTCCGGCCTGCTTGTGATGTCAACTTTGTTTGTCTTCACAGCAAACTGCTGTGAAAAAGCTTTGACTGAAGCCAGAAACCAGGAGTTTCTCCTTTTACGAATAAATTTAATTTAGCGTTTAAATGTGATTTCAGTTTCTCAATGATGTCACCTCCTAGCTTATGTTGCTGTAAATTTGACTTCTTTGAGGCAGAATGCTCATTCTTGACATTAGAAACAGCAGCTGAAATTTAATTTCAATTAATTTCTAATGACTGTTTTTGTAATTCTGGTTTCTCCACAGAAGGCATGCAACACAAATTAAGTTTATATTTGAAAAAAAAAAAAAAAAAAAAAAATTAAGTCAAAATCAGTGAGAGGTCATAGAAAATAGATGTTCACACATCTCTGCCTCCATCCATCCAACCCTACTTCCCTCCATCCAAATGGCGGTCGCCACTATGAAATCTTCTGTAATTGAATTTCAGATGGCTCCTCTTATAAAGTCATTAGCTGAAAAATATCTCTTTCAGATGGAGAAGCAGAGAGAAAGGGAAATTATGAGGGGAGAAAGACAGGAAAAAGGGAGAAGAGGAGAGCAGAGAGGAGAGGGGGTGGATAAAGAGGCTCTTTTGTGTCGAGTCAGAAACTCATTTTCTCGTGCGTGGCTGAAAAGATAGAAGCGAGTGAAGTGTTCATGCCATCCCTGGCGCTCCCTCCCTTCCCCCGTTGCGAAGCTCATTGTGACGGAGTTCGACTCCTGTGATCGCTTGAGACGGAGGGTGGCTGGAGGAGCAGAGGAGGAGACGGGGGGAGGAGAAAGGAGCTTGTTAGCACATTAGGAGCTGGGACCACTGCTGGGATGTGTGTGTGTATGGCAATGTTTGTATGGAGAATGTGTGTTTGTAGTTTTGGTCTACGTGAAGCTGAATATGTCACGCAGATGTTCGCACAGGACGTTTTGACACAAAAGATCATTTTGGAGTTTTTTTTCCCCCACAGTTTTGCTAGTAATAAGGGAGGTAAAAAAAAAAAAAATCAAATAATTATTAAACTTAACAAAAAAAGAAAAACTCCGGTACACATAATGTGAAGACCTTCTTTTTTTCTCTTTTCAAAGTTAGTGGGTGCAGTTTATACTCAAATGTACTCAACAGCCTGGAAATTATGGTAGAATTGAGGCTCAGTAAAAGGGGTTAGTGCAAAATGAACAACTCAACACCTTTGTTGGGTTCCTTAGAAATTATTCTACAAATAAACTAAGCTTGCATTTAAAAAAAAAAAAGAATCAAATGGCAATGAATGTAACAGACTGTGTTGTAAATTTCCTTTAAATGACATTTGCTCTTAATCTGTGTTACATAAACAAACTGAATTGAACATTATAGACACTAATGTTGCCTTCAGAGTTAAAAAGATTTGCTTACCATTTTACAGAAACGCTGGTTTCATTGCATCCCAGCTTTCTTACCACATCGCACAATTACTGGTTCATCTTGAGAATGGTTTCATTTATTTAGGTGCTTTTATTCATTTATTTTTTGACAAAAAGTTGACATTGATCAATATTAGACGTAGTAGTTCACAGTAAGCTCGTTTTTTGGAAATTTGAAAAGTTTGTAAAAGAAATTCAAACTTCTTTCTCTAAAGGGACAGTTGTTAAAAACGCCATGAGCAGTTTTGAGTTATAATTCATAAAAAAGTTATTTTATCAGAAATTCATGAGATTTTCATAGACACTGAGGCTGACTGAGTTACAGACATTAACGTCATTTAACGGAGTCAACAGTTGTTACAAGGATGATCAAAGTCAAAAGTTCAAATTAATTAACCTTGTGACACTGATGCTTTGTTTATGCATAAAAAAGAAGATCCTCTCCGTTTGTCCCAATGTTACCAAGACAACTTTGTAATTTTCTTGAGAGGCTCAAAATTATGTTTAAAAATGAGAAAATCCTCTAAAGCTCATCTGTAAGATACCTCTTCTTTTAGGAACACACAATCTCGGTTAGCATCTCGACAACACACACACACTATCTGTCCTCTCCACCCCAGGCATTGGAACAGACAACAGAGGGAAGGACATCAGAGGGATAATACAATTGGAAAAGCTTTGCAGCGTGTAATGATAAACCTGTGCTTGTATGTGTGTGCCTCTGTGCCCAAAGGAACAAGCTAATGGGTTTATATCTTTCTGTGATAGCAATGATATGGAGGCTTTGTGATTTCATTACGAGTGTGTGTGTGTCCACGTACGCCAACGATGAGGACAGAGATAAGTTGGTCTAATGCACTGCTTATTGTTGCCGGACGTCAGGCATGAAAGAGACACACATAGGCCCACAATTGCATTTACCCCACCTATTCATCTGCTCTTTAACCTGGTGCAGAAGCAGAAGCCGAAAAGAAAAACACAGACGTGATACATTAATTGGCCCCTTGTCGCCCGACTATTTCACTTTCTGACGTGTGTGTGTGTGTGTGTGTGTACGTTTAGATGCTCACCCTCCTCCCTGCTACCATCAGGGAGCCCTAAAGCTGCCAACGCAATTACAATTCATATGCACTCAACTTCACAAACACACAGCTAAAGTGCATCAAACTGTCACTAAGGCTATAATAACAATTCTCATATTAAGGAGATGAATCCTATTCTTATCTGCAGGCAGTTAGACAATACTCCTCATATACATACATTTCTCCATAAATAATATAAATCCTGATAATAAAGAAATAAAAGGTGACATAGTTGGATTATGTTTTATTAAGAGAAAGCCGCAAATCTTAGAATGCAAAGCATTAAAACACAATACGACAGAGGTCTGGACTTTGACTGGGTCATTGTAACATCTTCATTATTTTATATTCCAGCTATTCTGTTGTAAATTTGCTGCAGGGTTTGGGTAACTTCTTCCAGTTGATAACCCAGTGTATGCCCAGCTTTAATTGTCGAACAAATTGATTTACTTTTGGCTAAAGAAAACTTTGATATAGAGACGAGTTCATGATCCATTTAATGGCTGCAAAGATGTCTGCATCCAACTGGTGGAAAACTCAAATCATCACTACTCTACCACCCTGCTTAACAGTTGTAGTGAAAGGTTTGCGCTGTTAATTGACACGCTAACAGAGAGTATAGTCATGCTGTCTCTGAGTCAATTTACAGCTCACCAATTTCCACACCTAGGAATGAAAACATTGCTTCATTCAAACATTGTTTTGCAGAGATATTGCATCTCTGCAAAACAATGTGTTACACATCTGCTTAAACCTGTTAATTGTTTTAGTGGTGAATTTTGTGAAGAGGGGAGTTTTACCAGTTATTGAGATAAATGGAAGTATAAATGTTAAAATCTTAACATTATTTCCCAGCCAAGTTAGGGTCAGTCGACACTTTTAAAATAGGAAAGAGTTTAACCACAGGTCAAATCAAAAATAACCATTAGCAAGCTCCTTCTGGGAGATACTTATTGGAAATAAATTCTAATTTAAGATGAAGATTTTTTTTTGTTAATTGTCATGTGTATACATTTCAATTTTGGGATGTATTGATGTATTTAATTATGGCACCTTTGGCTCCCCATGCATGATGGGTGGTCCAAATTGTTTGCGTTTAGGGCTTCTACCTGATTGTGAGCAAAGACCTTTACTTTCACATCTCCACCATCAAAGGAAGCACATTAGCCTCGTCATTAGAGGGTCATGAGAGGGTGCATGAATGATAACCACCGAAAATATTCAAAACAAAACATGAACACCAGATTTATGACCAGATTTAGATCTTTAAGACTAATAGCCTTAAACCTTTAACCACCTGATGAACAGGTTGAGTTTAAATGCATCACTTGTTTTGTCTCTGTCCTGTTTTGTTCCCCATTTTATATTTTGAAGCTCTACCTACACTCTTTTGACCAACTAGAATGAAATGCAGATACTTATCACTCTTTTCTGCTCTTAAGTATTAGATCAGGACGTTTTCTAAAATACACTAAGTTTAAATAATTAACAAATTCATCAGCACAGATCCTATAATGAGAAGAATGGCAGCCGTTTTGCATTGTTACCCTGCTGAATGATTTTTCTAGCAGTGCATTCATGGGCAGCAACAGTTGGTTCTGTAAGCTAATTGCTAATGTCTTTCTATTTGTTGACGTTGTGTTAACTCACACACCTGTATGCTCCAGAGAGGCAACTATCTGTCTATTCAACAACTTTTGAAAAAGGTGCTCAGACTTAATGTTGATCAGTTAATTAAGTTAATTTAATTAGCAGCACCTGGCAGGCTTCTTTCAACTCTTAATTCGTTTGCCACATATTTTTTCACATCTCGCCTTATTAGTTTAGTAACAGCTATTAATTATTACAGATTTTGTACAATTCAAAAGCTCTCCGGCCTTTGGGACAGTTTTTACGGTCTCCACAAGCCCAAATTCAAGGTGGCCATTAGCGCTCATGACAAAACAGTTTGCTGTGCAGCACTTCTCGGCCTCGGTCATCTATGAGATCCCTACTTGAATCTTAAACACCTTGTCACACAAAATACTTACATTCACACACCGAGCCACAGAGAGCATCCGCGCACCGACGCACACACAACGCCGCAGATTAACTTGTTTACCAGTCAGAGGGGGGTCTGCTCCAACAAGGTGTGATCGAGCCACTGATGGCAACAACTGATGTGCCTGCACATCTCCGTGACAGGCATTTACGCAGACTGACATCGGTCTCTCATTTAAGACGGGAAACATATATTTCAGGACTTGGAGCATAAACATGGTATGAAGCAATGTTCTCAGTATTATTTATCCAAATCATAATGCTGAATTCACGTGCAAATCTGAGCTTGCTTAAATACTGAAATGTGTGTCTAACGTAAGAATTATTATTTAAGGATAATGGCTCATATAAAACCAATAGCACCTGAGGCTGTAGAGCTCAACTAGAAAAGAGTCCTCAGACTGTGAACGAGTTGCTGTCTGGGCTGGAGGAAGTTTATGGATGGATGGATTAATGGAAGGACTTGTAGAAGGAATGATGAGTGAAAGGATGGATACATGGGATGGATGAATGGATGGGCACATGAACAAAGATGGGTGTGTTGAGAAATGGACGTTTGTGGTGGATGATTAGACGGAAGGGTTGGATTTGGATGAATGGCAAGATGGATTTATGAAGGAATGACTGGGTTGGAAAGGGATGGATGGCAGAAAAGAGGGATATATAAAAAGACTCGATTACAATTATTTCTGACATCCAGTATACTCTCCCTGAAAACATTTAAATTGGCATTTATAGCAGCAAATAAAATATTAATGCTATTCTAAGTGTATTAGAATAGCATTAATATTTAGCCAGTGTGTTGATTTACTGAGAAACTGACCTCATATTCTAACAGATTAACAGTAACAAGTACGCCTGTGTCTTTATAGTCGGATAGACAAAGACACTTTTCCCAGGAGGAGAAATGGAACAGATTAGCTGTGATCCCCTTCACCTCATCACTTTCTTTTTACTTCCTCCAACCACCCGACAGGAAATAATTAACCACAATAACCTCCATCCGAATCGAAGCTCAAGGTTTAAATCTCGACTCGTTCCTATTTTTGATCAGATCCTTTGTGGGATCCGTGATGGCTTTTTATCCCCAAAATTTTTAAAAGAAGCAGCTTAACTCCTGCCAGTTTCTCAATCACTACTCTAAACGTTGATGTGTTCATTTGAAAATAAAAGACAAGATGAAGGCAACAGCACAGATGATTTCATACCTAAATGAAGCAGCTTTTAGGTGTGATGGTTCCAATAAAGGTTATGGATAACATGACCAAGTTTCATCATCAGCAATAAGAAAATGTCTTCAGATTTTTTTTTTCCCCACCTTTCCACCAACAGAATATAACACACATACACTCCTTGTCACACACAGCAGATTGTAGCCTCACTTGGACAATAAGCTCTATTGTGGGAGCTGTCAAAGAGAAGCCAAGCAGGCCGCTAGCGTTGGCTGCTGCGCGTGTGTGTGTGAATATGGGGGATAATAGCGCTACATGCCCAGAGCTGCCATCATTTCACAGGGAACAGTGTGTGAAAGAGAGGAAAGAGGCAGCCACACACACACCAACACACAAACAAAGCATCGCTATCATACTGAGCCATATGCTGACCCCAGCCTCAGTGCCGCTATCTCTGCCAATCAACTACTAGAGAGGGGGACGTCCCACACTCGCTGTAATCCTGGGAGTGAAACGTTTACACAGACGCCATCACGTGCAGGAGTAGCACTGCATAGGTGATGTACATTTAAAAAATGTATCCACACGCAAACACTCGCTGGCAGTGGGTGTTTGCGTGGTGGTCTGTATTTGTGCAGCAGCTTAACATCCCTCCAACATTGTTCCCCAGAACCACAATCACCCAGAAGCAGATGGAGGACTGCCAGAGACGCTGCAGAAACAGCAATCACGCACACTTACACACTGATCTCTGTATTATAAAACCTCAACTGTGACTCAAACCAGAAGTTTTGCTCACAAAACTGAGTTTCTACAAGAAATATTCGCTGTCGTTCAGGTTTGAAGCATTTATATTAAAGATTTTAACCATTAAAGTGGCTTACTTCTGAACCCTCCTTGAATATATTAAGATGTTAGATATTGTATATAATTGAATACCAATTTCTTATTGATCTGCTGAAGTTGTAATAGATGTGAAGGGAGCTATTCAGTAAAAGCACTAAGCATAAAGTATCTGAATGTCTGAAAACTACTGCGGCACTTGCAATTTTAGGAAAGCTCTTACATTTAGTACATTGAAGAATCATTTCAATGTGGTTTTTAAATATTTATTATTAATGTAAGTGTTATTGCTTTTATTAGATCTCATTTTATTTCAACTTGATCCATATATATTATGTAAAATAATTATATTTATCTTGTTTGTAGTGGCTGCTTGTTCGCACTAATTCAAAGGTTGAATTTGTCACTATATTACAATCTAAAAATAGAAATATTTAAATTTAATGATAAATTTTAAACACGAGCAGTTTACAGTCTTATTATCCTATAGCATGTCAATAATTATTCTTACCTAGTAGCACCTGAAGCAATACTGTGTGGAATAAAGCGAAATTGATCACATTTAAATTACATCCAGTACTTGCTTCAAGATATGACACCAATCTATCACTCAGCAGGCAGCTCCTTACCTTTGTCTGGTCTAATCAAAGGAATGCATTGATGGCGGTATGCTCCCCTACACTGAGCACAGATCTGCTGCTGTGTTTGCACAAGTTATCAGAGGGCAGAGAAAGTTCCTGAAAACTGGTGAAGGGTGCATTTTCATGTGGGGAGTTTTGGACTGGACCTTCTTCCTGCAATGGGCTGATATTGTGAGATAGAGCCATGCTCGCACACAGCTGCCCCTGCGGTCTGGCACTCCAAGTGCTTTTGGATGGCTCTAGTCATGGTGAATGAAAGATCAGAGGCAGAGAAAAGGCAGATGGACTGCCCCAAGGGCCAAGAGACTGAGAGGGAGAGAAGAGGGCAGGCAGGAAGAGGAAAAGGGGAGAAAAAAATGCCAGTTATCACTGACATACTTTGCACCGCCAACCTGCCCTTCGTTTCCATATTCCTCCTCTGTGCGAGTCTCGCTTTGTCACACAACAGAGCAATGAATGACACACATCTTGATGCAACACTTCATGCATTTATTTTTTTACCTTCTTATGTGAACAATGTCACAACTTCCAGGTATGGTTGGTAAATGTTGCCGATTACATAGACATAAAAAGCTAAAGATAAAAGTCTGATAAATGATATTTATAGGAACTCATGACAAAGAGGACAAGTTAATCTGCAAACATGCAAATTATCAACAGATGAACCCAGTCTCTGAAATCTGACTCCATCTGGTGCATCATAATTCACTGATGTCGCATTGATGGAAATTTATTAATTATTGTGTAAAGCTCAGACCTGCCTACTATAATTTTGGAAGATTCAGATTGCTCTGTAAGAGCTTTCTGAGCTTTATTGCATTTATTATAAAAAGTTTTCAATAAAAGTTTTGATCAATTATGTTATACACATTTCTCTCTAAATATATAAAGCGCCAGTGTTCCAGGTTACTGCCCTGTAGTGTCACGATGCCAAAGTCCCCAAATTACTCCACATTTAGTTTACATCTCAAAATCTGATGTAATTGACTCTAGACTAGAGAATACACAATTCGATTACCATGTGAGCATTGTAGCTCTGTGGTTCCACATCAGCCACACTTATCTTCCACTGTAGTTGAATTTTTGAAATTGCCACTCAAATGTTGCAGAAATGACCAGATAACATTAGTTAATTCATGCTACACAATGCAGATTTTCTTTCTGTGCTGATGGATATTAACTGTCCACGGCATGTTTTATGCTTAGAGTGGCTCCAACTAACAGCAACCTAAAGGTAAAGGTAATTTTATTTATATAGCACATTTTCAGCAGCAAGGCAATACAAAGTACCTGATATACTTTCTGATTAATTTAGCTAATAAACATTAATCTCTACATAAACTTAATTCTTAAACACAGAAGAAGAAAAAAGCACAGCAATGTCGCAATAAAAGTCAGAATTTTACACTGACCATCTCAATAAAATCAATCGATTTCCCCACAATTAGACCAAAGTAACATGTTCTTTGCTACTGCAAAGTGCAGAAAATAAAAAGGACAGGAAGCAGGGAGGAAGTTGCTGAACGAAAATATTTGACCCTTTTTGACACTGCAAAAGTATATAATGATGAACTGGAAACCATGAATATATAAATAAGTATTACTGGCTCAGGAGTGCCTTAGAAATGAGGAGCTCCTGAAACTGAACGTTCAATTTGGAGATGTGTGCACACCATCTATTTAGGTCAAAACCTGTATATACTTTGCAATGAAATTACCCTGATTACAAGGACGCTATGATGTGATAATATGGAAAACAATTATATTTTTGATATTTTTGGCTCAGACCTTTTAGTCCAATAAGATCTGAAGCAGTAGATTCACTTTCTGCAGATTTACATCAAGATGGCTTAAATCATGATGAGCTTCCCTCAATTTTAGAGTAAATTTGTGCAGACACAATAATAACAGAGGAATTGGGCTGAGATGGATGAAAAACTAAAACCTAAAAATGGTCATGTCAACAAAGAACAACATTCACTACCGACTCGGTAGAGGAAGGAAAGAATTAAAGAGGGAGAAACAGGAATGTTGGGATGGACAAGAAGGGATGTAAAAGCCGACAGAGTTGGAGGAGCTGAAGGATAAAAAGAAACAAAAAGAAGCAGAAGCAGAGAAGTGGTGACAGAGGAGAGCAGTGAGCGTAGCAGAGACATGGGGAGTCAATAATGACTGATTACTGTAATTCAGCCTGTCAGAGACATCGACCTGCTGCTTACCACCGATCAATACACACCGGGACTCTCTCCAACTCACACAAACACTCAGAACGACGCATGCAAGACATGTGTGTCATCACATACAGACTGTCATCCATATATAAACACACTGAGGCTGTAACACCGATGAAAGACAAAAACATTAAGGTGCAGAGGTGTCTGCACAGTGGAAGTGAGACACACAACAAGCAAGCAAAAACCAGGACATAAATATGCAAAAGAAGGTGGAAATGAGCTTGGAAATCTCTGCTTTATAGGTAGGAGGTCTTTCTTCTTCTATTCTTCAATTAGACAGTTCATTTATGACAAAAGCAGAATAGGAGAAACAGGTAAGAGTCAAGAAAAAGAAAAGCAAGAAAGATAGAAAACAAGGATGAAGGGAACACTAATATGAGGAGAAAAGGTAAAGCAGAAAAAGAAAACAAAAAAATAAAAAAAAGATTGAAAGATAAAGAAAACAAACAGTTGAAAAGTAATTTTACATCTTCCTAAGGACATCCTGGAGAGGTTTTGCCCATTAGATTATTTTCAATCCAATCTTTAAGTAACATGCATGCCTGGGTCCAAATGCTTCATTCTGTGTTGATTTGTGAGCAATATCTTTTTTTGAATCTTTCAGTTCTGCTCATTTTCACAGGCAGAAGTGATGACAATTATATTAAATGTAGCTTTCAATGTTCTCTTTGTAATAATGAGGTTACCTCACCAATTTGATTTGTATAAACTTATATTACATAAGTCCAAAACAATTTTAAAGAAATTATATTTTGTAGCCTACATAATAATGAAAGACACGGCTCACTTAACCGTTGTTCAGCAAATATCGACTCCCTCCACAAGAAGAGGTCATTGCTAAATACGCTGGTTGGTCGCTAAGGGCTGCATTTTAGGATATTAATAGAAAGTTAGATGGAAGGAGGAAGTGCGGTAGAAAGATGTTCACAAGCAAAAGCGATAATTGTGGCTAGGATTTGAGTTACATTTTTGATTACAGCAATGTGGTTCTAAAGAAGAGTATGTTTATTAACGATTAACCTGCTTGAAGTCTATTCTCAAAGATACCTTTAATCTGACAAGCCTGAATACGACTGCATGTCACTCAGTGGGTGTGAATGAATCTGTTTAAATTCCACTTTTAAATTGATTGCTAATTCATGTACTAATGATTCAAATTACAGAATTTTATTGAATGCATCTGTCCCTACAAAGACAAACAATAAAATATGGATTAAAAACATCAGAGAAGGTTTGCAGGGGACATTTGCTGGTTTAATTTAGGCAGCCTGAGGATTTTAAGCACCTGAAAAGTTGAACAACCCAGTTTGAAAGCTTACTGCCAGGCAATCAAAAGTTGCCTTTTAAAACGAAGAAATTCGCAGAAAAATGGACAGAAAGACACACAGACAGCGTCATTCTGAGATCAAATTGCTAGAACTGCAGTTTGAAGGAAATTCTTACCTTACAACTCAGAGAGTCTTTGATTGTACATTCATTGAAAAAGCTGGTTGTGGATACACTTATTGGATACATTATTTCACCTCGGGAGTGTTCGGACATTGTGAGTGTAATTATCAGTACGTGCACAGGTGGACACTTGTGTGGAGGTGCGTGTGCATGACTGTCTATGAGACCGCAGAGCAAAGCCTCTCATTTAGAAACTGAGCTACCGAGGAGATTCATCAATAAGTATCGACTTCTGGCTTCTTCAAACCGAGCTACCATCACACCGGATCAGGCAAACTGTACACGCTCTCGTCCGTTTCTCTCTTCCCCCTTCACACTTGGAGACGCGCAGCAACACATAGACAAGACATCCCCTGTACCTTCCTGTGCACCGCTAAAATGCACTTCAGACGAAACACGGCTCTATCACAGGACCAAACATCACTGGACATTGATTCGCAACTGTTACTCCTCAAGCTGAGCATCAAACAACATTCTCACTCACACAAACACTGAGGAGAATTTAAGCTGCACTGCTCATTATCAGAACTCAAATGCAAACACTTTTTTTTAGTAGCTGAAGTTGTTCACAGAAAAAAGACATTTTAGAATCTTGCAAACTTGCTGGTGACACCAGAACTCATATTTTATCCTGCAGTTTTAAAACAATAGAGCTTTTTATTGGGTAGCTTGCATCATTTTGTCTCAAATTTAACAAATATTCTCCAAGAAAACATTTTTGTTTCATCATGGTAAATGCAATTTTGAGTGCTTGGCGTCTGCCTGAAAGCAGATTTTGCCAAAGCAACACAGATGTTAAAGAGTGTATATAACAAGTGAACATAAGTTACACCATGATTGTAAGGAATAACAATTTGAATAGCATAAAACTTTTATTTACCAAAAAATTGCACTAAAATTGGAAAAACTTTTGTGATAACTTATCAAGTTCACAGAAAGCAGATATTGGAATGATAATTTTTATGCAATGTATCTGCAGCTGAGATCCAAACAGAAGGCATTTTTAATGGGCAGAAGCTTGAAAACTCTGTGAATCACATTTAAACAGCTAAAACAACTCACTGAAAACTACCAAAAGTTGCATGAGATAGAAGACCAACTGAAGACAGAGAAGACTGGGAAGGAAATCTCTGCCTCAGCGACCTACCTTTAGCTTTCCACATTCTGATAACCGAGTGCTTCAAAGGATACAAGTTCTGGTAGAGAGGAATGAGCGATTTGAGAGCTCGACTTGCGTTGATGGCTGTGGCTCTGACCATGGTGGATAAAATTTTCATGTCCACTATAGCACCATCAAACAGTGGCCCAAAGAATGGCACCTAACACAAACACAGGGGGGAAAAAACACAGCTTAAAGACAAAACATCTAAACTTCATGAAATAGAATACAATCTGGAGGCTACCAGCCAAATAATGACCGACACAATAGTTTTTTTTTTTAAAGCGATACAATATTTGATTCAGGCAATGGCTATCTGATTGAATTCAATACTTTGCTTGTGGAATCCACCAAAGAGAATAACGTTAAGCTTTTATTGGGTTTGTTTCTGGACCAGGTCTCGAAGCCAAGCCCGCTGTGGCTGAATATATGTGCTTTCAGGACAACAACAGAAGCCATATCTTATCTTACTTGTTCTTGGATTCAGGATAATTCAATATTTTTGCTTGCAGAATGAATGAAGGAGAATATGATTATGTCATTAGTGCTGTGGTATCCATGTCATACAGAAAAAAAAGAGCTTTTTATTGTGTTTGCTCTTGTTTGAAATAGAGTTATGCCATCAGTGCTGCAGCATTAATGTCTGTGGGTTTTAGACTGATACATTAACCAGATGAAAGCATATTTGTGTATCCTAGAAAAGAAAAGAAAAAAAATATCAATTGAAATATGAAAGCCCCTCACATTTACAGTCTAACTCCTTATCAGCTTTCATGATCTTTACAATGTCAGGGAAGATATAAACAACAACATAGCGGCTACAAAAGAACATTTCAATTGTTTAATCTCAATCAATGAAAACTCATTTTGATATCCCAGCCTCAATACTGTTGTGATTATTCCACTTATTTTATAAGCTGACTCCATGCTACATTTTATGTCTCATATCGCAGTACTTTGAGAAACTGTATTTACATGCCATAACAGTTTATCACTTAACAACCACAGACATTATTGTGTTCATTGGATTTTGTATGACCAACACAAAGGAGTGCATAGTTGTGAAGTGAACAAATTTTTTTTTTTCTTTCATAGAAATCTGAAAAGTGTGGTGTGTATGCAGTCACTTTGAATGGACATTTTTCAAAATCACATTTTGTGGCAATTACAACTATAAAATTCAAGTGGTATGAATATTTTGAAGAGTAACTGATTTAACTATCTGTTATAAAAAGAAAACAGTTTATGTATAAAGGAAATTACATTTTCAGCTGGTTTCAACTTTTTCATTTCTCAAATTTACAAATAGCACATTTGGTCATGATAATAATCATTCTGTATAACTTTTAAACCATGCTGAATTTAACAACTAAAGTGAATAATAAAGTTAAAACATTTCAAAAGAATTGCTTTCCTACAAGCTGATGTGTTTCAGAAGCTTAATTTCTTCCATTCTTAGTTCCTCTGCTCCACACAAACCTAAAGACTAAGGACTAAAGTTCTTGCAATGTAAACATAACTTAACAGTTCCAGAGGTAACATCCGCAGAGCCTTGCCTCGATTACTGTGATTGGTCAATTATTTATATTTTGTTTTTGTACAATTACAGCTCAGCAAAAGATTGCACGTCTAGTTATTTCTGATTAGAGCCGTGGGAAACTAATTATCATTACCTGAATTAAATGATTAGCTGAAATGATCTACAGTTTTCAGAGGACTCCAAGAATGCACTGAAATACCAAACAACATATTTTGGGCTGCTTAGATTCATTTATTTTTTTTTTTTTACCTCTGGCTTCTTGAGTATTTGGATGGAATACATGTGGTTCTTCATAGGGTATATGATAATCAACACATCCCCAAATTCAGTAGGGATGATCCCTCGGCGGTAGTCTCTGGAATGTTCAGACCAAATGATGTGGACTTCGTCGTTGCCCAGGTGTCGGAGCTGGAGCGTTGGGAGGTGGAGGAGGGGGGTAATGATTGATGGGAAGGAGCAGAAGAGTGAAGGGGGATTAATAATCCGACCAAAGCAGAAGAACACTGTGAAATCATTGGTTACAATGCAAACAAAATACATGTGCAGAGATAGTTTCACAACTAAACGTTATAGGCTGTATCCATCAAAAGCCAAGGCTTTTTGATTTGGGGTGCATGTGCATGGTATAGGTGGCCCTGGGAATGATGGAGTGACCGGGAGAAGATGGAGAGTCGTCGACCAGACAGAGTGAAGCCCTGGGAAGATGGAGTACAAGCTGGAAGATGGATGGGATCATATGTGACGCTGTGAGCAGGCTCCAGTCAGAGCTGGTGACAGCACCGTCATTAACCTTGATGTCTGCCAACACACACACACATACACACACACACACACACCCCTTGCTTTCTTTACTTTTCAGGTTTGTCAAACACCCTCAGATTGATGTCAGTCTAGACTTTGGCTCCGAGAGAAATAATGATGCAATTTCCTTTCAAACATTTAAACTTTATTCCAATATTTATTCTTTTAAGTCAAGATTATTTCCTTTACCCTTTGTTCCAAAGCAGAATACATTCTTGTATGTTAATAATTGATCAAAGCAATCATTTTTGATTTTAGGATTTTTTTTTTAAATGAGTTTCTCTATGAACTTTAGACAGTATTCTTTATTAAACAATATTTGTCCAGTAGCTAACAATTTTCAGAATATTTTTATGAGGAATTTAATTCTTTAAACTTTCTTCCTGTATTTTCTGAGATGATCTTAAATGGTAAAATTAATTTTGATGATCTGAATTACAAAAAAACAGTAGAAATCTGTTACTGGGTATCCTGAAATCCTGAAAAAAATGGTTTTAAAGACAGGATGTCAGCAGAGATTTGACATTGCTTCAAACAGTTTGGTCTACAGTAGATTGCTCTTATTACCAAATTTTTGTAGTGCATAGAACAAAATCAAGTATAACAATGAAATGAAGTACCAAAGAAAACAAATAAAGATTCAACTGAAACTATGTCATAGAACTAGAAAAGGGAAAACAAAGAAAAGCAGAAATTAAAAAAAAAAAAACTTTAAGAAACTCAAAATTTATCCATGCCATTTTGCCAAACACCAATCAACCCTTCAAATGACATTGTCATTTGGCTGTTTGACAGCCTCCTTATTATGATGAAACTACTTGGATTTAAAGGCATAAATAACTTGGAGCCATTGATCTTTCCACATTTCTCTAATAGCAGGACATATATCGGATTGTTCCATTATCTTTCCTTGAGAGATTTTTCTGTATTTGTAATTGCAGGTCATAAAGAGTTTTAGTGAGAATCAGAAACTATGAAATATTTTTGGATGTCAGGACAGTTAGAGGTTCTTTTAATCCAGTTTTTTTTTTTCATAAAGAAAGTTAGAGCAGTGTCACATCAGTTGGTGTAATGCTCCTTTAATCCTTTTACCCTTGCAGTTGTGTTGCGATAAGACAACCACAGCCCAGCAAAGAGGGAAACCTGGACAGGAGCCCTGCGAAGGCCTAAACTGATTGTGTTTGCGTGAGTGTTACAGGAGGATGGAAGATAAACGCTTTGCCAGAACCAATGTGCGTTTGTGTGTCCATTTAGACCGTTTGTGGACACGTTCGCCAAGAGCTGTCTGTACGTGTTTTTACGTCTAAGCCTAACGTGTTATGGCTGTATGCGCGTCTCCCTGCAGCGCTAACACAAATTTATAGCCGTGGTTAAAATGAGGTTAATAAAAACCCTCTGTGGATGTGTGTTAAACAGGTTTAAGTCCTGCGTGAATGCGTGCGCGCAGGTGTGTGTATGTGACTATGCATGTTTGATGGGACCATCAGCTGATCAGTGAGACGGATGGTGTCGGGCCAGACGCTGCTAATCCAATCAGCTGCCTGAAGCGATGTGATAGGCCGAGAAGCAGGAAGTATGATCTGATTAAAAGGACATTATGGCCATGTGCAGAGCACCCGGAGCCTGGGGGGTGACAGGTGTGATTACACACACACACACACACACACACACACACACACACACACACACACACACACACACACACACACACACACACACACACACACAGATATAGACACATACAATAAAACCTGCCTGCCTAGGCACTTATACTAGCCTCACAACAAATGTAGACATGATTGCCAGCCCAACCAAAGCAGGATTACTGAGTAAGACAGCGTTAACAGAACACAGCAGCAAATAACATACATTGCTGCTTATTTTTAATGTTGAATATTCAATCTTCTAAATGAGAGGATTTAATTTAATTCATTGAAACAGTTTTATTGTGATAAACTTAAAAAGAAAAAGGATATAACAATCAAATCCTGCTATTTAGCCAACAGAAAGCAACAATATCAGGAGCAATTTAATTTGACAAATTAGCATTCAAAGATGTTAAATTAAAAAACAACATTTTTACAAATAAAACAGAACTGGATGCATGTCTGGTTATTTTGGGAGACATTTGACTTTGTTTAGTTGCTTGTTTGCCTGATGATATTAAGGAACAGAAAAGTCTGATGTGTCTCATGGACACATTTAAAAATGTTACAAAGAAAGCAGAAAATACAGCGTGCAACTGATAAAATTACCATCAGTGCAGGTTACCATACTTGTAAAAATGATTTCAGTAAGTTGATTCTTCCATCAATTATTCTAATGATTAGGGATCGATCAATCAACCAAGCTTATTTGCATTGCATATTTCAGGAACAATGCAGTTCAAGATGCTTTACATCCTAAAAATATAATGGATCAGGGTTACAAGGACACAACGACTGAAATGGACAGAGCAGGTGTTACAGAACAGACCCCTGCCTCCTGAGCTGCCATCTCTCCAGTTAGATTAATAATTTCCATTTCCGGACAGATAATAGTTTCTACTTCCTGCTCTATTTGAGGCTAAGAGAGAAAAATTACAATTTGCTACAGAAACAGCAGCATAGTGCTTAGATGTTTGTATCTGCATCTATAGTTTGATCTGTTACAAGTAAATACATCACAAGAAATAAAGACAGCACATGCAAAATCGTGGCAAATAAGTGAATAAATTGCATTGCTTTGTGAATTCCCGCTTTTTTTGTTGGTGTCATATTTGTACCTTTTTGGTGAGGTTCTGATCCTGGTCAGGGGGCATGCGAGTGGACACGTGATAGATGACTTCGGTCGTGGATGTGGCATAGTAAGGTGTCGTCTGGCCAGTGCTGTGATTTCTCTGAAGGCCTCCCATGAACCCACAGTGAGTCTTGAGGTCGACCTAATGCATAACATAACATGCATAATGACACTCTTGTTTTCATTTTGAAAACATAGACCTCCTTTGAAGTTTCAAGAACACCTTAAAAGATAAATCTGTGTATTTCTGACTCGGAATTCAGGATTTTAAGAAAATCCACGCCTGCCATGATTAAATAATTTGTCTACTTTGTGATTTAGGATGACAAATTCTCCCAGTAAATGTAGAGTATGTAAGAAAAAGTTTTAGTACCTCCCACCCGAGTCCTGAAACAAAATCTTCATAAGCTTGGCTGCCAGCGGTGTTGGTGAGTATGGAGTGTTTATCCTCTTGACCTTCAGCCACGTAAAATACTGCAATCTTGTGAGTCTCTCGGCTGAAAGACAATGACAGAAAGTAATCAGCACCAACAGGGAGTTGGTTTGAACTCTCAGGTTAATAAATAGGTTTCAGAGAGGAGTTAAAGGAGGTTCACAGAGAAAGATGAGCGCTGCTCACCACTGCCGTGAGTCTAGATTCTTCAGCTCTCTCAGTAACTTCTCGTTCTTTCTCAGCAAATGAAAGTTACTCCTGCAAGACACAGATACACGAGCTATAAGTCATTGCTGCCAACACTGCTTTGAGTTAAAATATCTTAATCCTTTAACTTGATTTGAAATGACACAGTCTGTGTGTAAGAATAACACTTGTATGGAATGTTAAAATATACAGAAAAGATCATCCTTTTGTGCGACTCCATCAGAATATATTTCCATTCAGTAACGTAGATTACCGTTCACTTTAACTCCCAACTATTTATAGGAAAAGTGATAAATAAAAACACTTTATACAAAACTGGATTTGTGACATAACGAGGCTGAACCAGGAACCACATTTATCTCAAAGCCTTGCACATTGAACAATGTACTAAAAAACTCCAACTGCTCGGTGTTACAGAACTGCTGCAAGTGTGTAGAGTGATAACTTATGGCCACCAGGGCTAATGGGAATTAAACTTTTCAATCCGTAGTTTGGGAGGTTAAGTAAGGATCAAAGCCTTTTCTGTCCTACCATCATGAATATAAACATGAGGACTAAGTTAAATTTAACTTTAACTTGAATCTTGTAATCTAATGCGATCCGCCTGGTCCAAAGGCCAGGCGGATGAACCTGGCCTTTATTTGTAAAGTTATCTGAACCCTAAACTTTATCTGTTTGGTCTGGTATGGTAGCATATTTGGGGTGTTGTGGGCCTGTTCTTCTCTCAAAGACCTAGGAACTTAGGAAGACAATGTGCTTTTTTTTTTTTTCTCCGAAGAGGTTTTGCGGCGCTAGTGGCTTGTATTTTTTCTACAGTAGGCAGACAGGAAGGAGGGTGAGGAGAGGGGGGAAGACATGCGGCAAAGGTCGTCGGGACCGGGAGTCGAACCCACGACGTCCGCGTCGAGGACTAAGGCCTCCAAACGTGGGGCGTGCGCCACCACAGCACACCCCTGACCATGTGCTTTTGCACATGGCAAAAGCATCTTGAAAACACTAAAATACAGAAACATCAGAAATACAAATCAAGTAATCGCTAAAAAAAAAAAAGCTCAGTTTCAAACATGATAATAATCCAAAAATAAAGTTCAATAAACACATGGTTTACCAGACACAAAATCCACTTTCCACCGTACCCATCTGAGCCCTCAGACCTAAATCCTATAGACAGCCTATGTAGTGAGAGAGGGGTAGGACCCTAGATGACCTGGAGAGATTGTAAAGGTCCAACCTGGAAGACTAATTTATGTCAGGTTAGTAAAACGTGTTGCATAGATTTTAGTAGGTTAAAAATGGTGGTGGAAACAAGAATAAATATTTTTCCTTAGGAAAATATATTAAAGGTTGCATTTTTCTTACTCCTTCATATTTTGCGTTCATTGAAGAAATAGAGCTATTTGGAGAGTAGCTCCAAGAGGTTATTAGAAGCCTTACTTACTGCAGATAAATACAAAACTAATAGATTATGGCTAAAAGAACAAGATTCACAAACCAAGAGTGTCTGACGTTGCTGACTATCAATTTAAAGAAAAAATAACATCTTTTTAAGTACAAAAAGATGGCCCTGAAGTTCGTGACAAGTATGTTTAACACCTTTTGAAAATCAAGTCTCTGACTTCAAAAACCATCATTGTGGGGAAAAGTCTAAATGTCCAAAGTTTCGACACTTTCAGGCTCTCAAGAAAGAAAGATGGGCTGTGATTTTTAAGAAAAACAAAAGCCTCTCATGCAGAATAATTTGTCTAAAGGCGGTTGAAACTGTGCCAACAAGCGACCCTCAACCTCTGTACGGCTGATATAAAAACCAAGACTTGGGCAGTGAAGCTTGGAGTGGACTGATAATGACACGTCGTTCTTTTCACTCTTAGAAAAAGGGAAAAAGAGTGAGGGAGTGCAGGAGATAAATAGAGAGAGGTAAAGAAAAGGAGAGAGAGAGGGAGAAAAGGAGAGAGAGCAATTTGCTCTTTATTAAAGTGATACTTGGTAATGGCCTCATTCTCTGCTCTCAAAGACTCCATTTACACCCTGGATTATAGGGAAAAGCATAAAAGGGGATACACATGGGTGACTGTCAGTATCTTAGTGTCTGTAATGCCTCATATGAATACCTGGAGAGAAGTTGGTGACAATAACAGATGATTAGACAACATCTCCTTTTTTCCTTTCATTCTTATCTGCCTCCTTATTTTCCCTTTAAGTTTCTTGAGCTTTCATTTCAGTCTTTTTGCTTCATTATTTATCTTCTTTATTATCATTACGACTAAATCTACATGGGTCTGAATCATCTTGGTTTCTGATTTGCCACAGCCCCCTCAATCGCGCTCTTCTTCAACTACTGCCTTTTTATTCCGACACCAAATGGGCCGAGTTTGATCAATAGAGCGCTGTCCTCATTATCACGCACACACATGAGTGTGTAGACAGGTCTATTTTGTGGCTGTGAATGCAGAAAGTGTAATTCCCTGGATAAAGTATAAAGAGTGATGAGCGTCCATTAGCTGGCCAGGCGCATTTAAAGCAATACCCCGACATTGTGAGTTCCAGCTCCGAGTCATTGAGAAGATGAAATGCTGCATGACGTGAATGGGGAGAAACATAGCCTCTAATTAGCTCAATGTAGTTCACCTTTTTCTTTTATATGCATTAGGCAAACATTTGGTTTGCTCTGGGGAAGAACAAAATACAGAAGACATCCCACACATACCTTTTATGAAATTACCCTTCATTTGAAACATCTCATGCTAAAATGTGCAAAGAAATCTTCCTGCTAGATTCGTTGCTTAGGTGAAAATCCTACATCCTTAAACTTAACGATGTAGGAAAGCCTGGGATAATCCAGGCTTTCTGTACATTTTAATGTAAAAGCCCCAGACTTTTCCAAACTTAAATTAGAAGGGTGTCATTCCTTTGAAAGCAGGCATGTCAAACTCATTTTCATTTTGGGCTAAATCGAGGTCTTGAATTTTCTCAAAGGGCCAGTTGAGGAAAAATGTATTGATAAAACTACCCATTAATAAACTGTTAAAAGATTAACAAAAAGCTGCATCTTGTTAGTAATTCTTAAAATTAAACAGTACTGTATGTATTTTAGTACTACAGAGATAAAAACTGCTTTCATTTGACCGATAAAATAACATTCAAGCACGCAACTGATGTATTTATAGTCCTATTTCTGTGGCCCTCATAAAAAGTTATGGCGGGCCGATTTGGCCCCCGGGCCTTTAGTTTGACACTTATGTTTTAAAGTAGAAACTCCAATGTTCACTGTGAATTTATTACTGGTATTTCTACGTTGTACAGGCTTTCCAAATATGAAACTTTGAAATAAAAAATAAAGACTAGATGACTGATTGGATGGATAGACTCATCAATACGTGGAAGGAGAGATCAATGGCTGTGTGTGGATAGACTGAGGTTTTTGAGAACAAAACAGGGAATGTTTAAAATCTTATTTCTTTATTCATACTTTTCCGGACCTGGAAAATACTCAAACACAAAACTAAACAAAAAAAAACTGATGTAAGCAAAGAAAAGAAACAAATTGACCAAAAAATAGCAGAATGATACTTTCAATATTAAGTTAGACAAGTGTAGCATTTCAATACAATTTTCCAGTGTTGTTGAGGAAGCCTTACCTTTTCTCCCAGGAGTTGAGTCCCAGTATGTTGATGAGGAGCCTACAATAGTAGAAGGCCGACTGAGGCGTCTCAGTCTCCGGTTCGGTCTGCTGCATTGCTCTCATGTTCAGCTCCTCACCTCTCTAAGGAGAAAACGTGTAAAGAAAATGAGGCACCAAGGATGATTTGATTTTACAGCTTCTGGCAAAAAAAAAAAGGAATAACCAGTTTTAAAGGCAGCTCAATCAGTTGCTCTAGTTTGTAGCAAAACTCAAATCACAGATAAGACACCAAACTACTTGTATGGTTTTTGCCTCAGATGTAAAAATAAGATGCAGCTTCCAACAATTTTACTAAAAGCCACTCTTTCATGATACATTCATCTATTATGTAATGGCTGACTCATTAAGAAAATTGCCCATCGTATAAAGCTTGTTGGATGGATCTCATTTGTATGGAATGGAACAATAAAAAAAAGTTTAGACTGCTTGCAGAGACAGCCACAGAGACAGGAATAATAAACCAAAGCTTACACTACATGGAGATTATTTTTTATAAGGAGAATCTAAACAACGCACATGAAGGACAAACTCGCGCTCTGCAGCACTCTGTTTCAAGATGGCGTTGATCACATCATTCTCCTGCTTCTCTGACACACACCCTGGAGGGGGCGCTGGGATGTTGAGTGGCATGCCTGTGAGAACCAATGGGGAATCAAAATTAGTTTGGAAATCTTATTTGGTTTTACAGCTTTATATTTGAAACATTACAATACACTAGTTCATAAACTCTAGTCTAACTTCAATATATGAAAAAAAGCTTGCATTTTATTACTTTTTTTAAAGGTTAAGTCATTGTTTTAGCTCACATAACCAAACATACCTGCTCTCTGTAGACACTCTGGACTCGAGTAACCCAGATACTGCAGCATCTCATCCAGCGCATCATCTCCATCTTCCAGAGAATTCCACGCTGGCACCGCCTCCCGACACACTCGCTTAGCTAGTGGTGGAGCAAGAAGCTTTTCCGAACCAGAATCCTCGTCCACGTGATGGACATGCATCTCTGCCTCCTCCTCCTGCTCTATCTCTTCCACATGTTCAACGTTTCCCCCTCCTCCTGGATCTTCCCTCTCCTCATCACCAACTTTTCCTTCCTCCTCGGCTACTTGAAACTCTTGTCTGTCACTTTCCATCTCTCTTTCTTCCTCCTCCGGCCCCCGCTCCTCCTGCCCATCTACTTCATCATCTTCCTCCTTCAACTCCATCTTGTTCTGCAGACCTCCTGATGGAGTGCGTAATTGAAGGTTTGCGCTGCGCGGCGACTGCGTCTGTGTTAAAAGTGTGCGCACCGGACTGTTCGGGGAGCACAGCGGAGGCCCGTAGAGGACTGCCGAGTCCCAGGAGTGTTTTCCTGCAACATCTCGGATGATGACACGGACGCAAGCAGGAGCAGAGGACAAGCCAGCCGTCATTCCTCCTCCCGGGACACCGGACTCTGATCGGATCTGAAAAAAACAGGAACAGCAGGAAATGCCAAAGTCCTGAAATTAAAATGCAACGAATGACAATAACAGTAGATGCATATCCAGACCTGGAAAAATCAAACTACACACTTTTTCAGACCATGCAGGAATACTGTACCTAGGATCTAAAAATGTAATCATCAGCTCAGTTAAGATAAACTGTCATTATGTCAGAAAAAAAAAAAAAAAAACTTGTCCAGATGACGTTACCTGGAGAACAGAGAGCAGTGTGGAGCCGTTCAGAACCAGAAACTGAAGGTTGGGCGAATTGAAGAGTTCTGGTCCGAGATCTGGACTCCCACAGAACGGATTGTCTTGGTTTTCACACACCTGTGAACAGACTTCAAGTTAGCAAAGTACAAAAAAAATAATAATAACAAAACAATATTTAAATGAATCCCTCTCCTTTAGTAAGGAGCTATAAAATCTTAATAGACCAAAAAGTTAGAGCACCTGACTGGACAGAGTTGCTGGCCCTCCGGACATTGGATAATGTCCCAGATGATTCACCAGATGGGTTATAACGGTTCTGGCTGCAATGGAAACCAGGCCTTGCTGGATACGACTACGAACTGCAAAGAACAAAAGAGTGTTCTTCTAGCTAAGTTGTTTCATTTTAATTTCCCTTTACGTGTGTTTACTTGGTATAATTTGTCACATCGTTCACACACATACAAAATCATCATATAATTGCAACAAAGTTGTTGACAATAAATCCACAAGGATCTATCCTACAATCATGATTATTCATAATAATTGTTGGTCTCTGCCCAAATCATGGCTGTCAAACATATCAGCAGATCTAACAATTCTTAAAATAAATGGAGTTGACGCATTTTTAAAAAACCTATTTTTACATTTTGGATTGAGGACTTCCTGATATCTCATGGGGGGAGTTAAGATGTTAAGTAGGGATTTACTTCTCTGTCCTACCATCGTAAATGCAAATATTATGTTTCAAAACAATTTTGAAACTCAGATTAGGCTTTCCAGCAACAAATACCCAAGTGGGTCTGAAAGGGTTAAAAGGATATGCATGTAGAAAAACCTCTCTCGCTCACTGTTAAGTATGGGTTATACAATGAGCCTATTTCTCTTCCAAAATGCCCTGGGAAATCAGTGAAACCTCATGGGATCATGAACTCTTTAGAAATAAAAGGACATTTCAAATAAAATCTGCTACTTTCTATTAGTAAATTCAAAACATACAGCAAATACAAAATTTACTTCCATCTCAGTCCTCAGAACTAATGGAAATCTTTAAGGTGAACTGACACAAAAGCTGAACAAAACTAAGATTTAAATGTAAAATTCTGTGTTATTTAACAAGTTCAAGACATTGAAATTGTTATGTGCCTTATTCTAACTGAATGAAGGTCGTCTCCCCGCAGAAGAAGCCAGTGTCATTATATACAGCCCTGAAAGTAGATCCTTGTTAATCAACACTGTCACATAGAAAAGCACACAATGATGCATGCAGACTTCCTAATGAGTCCTTATTGACAGATTGATTGGTGAGTACAGATATGTATTGACCAGGCACCCTCAGTGACACCCTAAACATCAGGGCTTGGCTCAGGATAAGGAGACAAAATGAGGAAAAGAGAGAAAACTTAGTGAAGGTAGTAGGATGTTGCAGAAGTTAAAAATAAAACCGAAGAAAAACGAGAAGAGAAGAGAAGACAATACGAGAGACGAAAAGAGGAGATGGGAGAAGAGAAGCATGGTGCATCAAGGTGATTCAGTCATTAGACTCCTCTCTGAGTCCCGTTGGATCATAGCAGGAGGCAATAAAGTCACTCACATGGATGCACGAAAGGTGTGTCTGCATACACATACCTTTCCGGTCAAACTGTGCAAAGATTTTGTGGATTTGTGTGCGCGTTTCTGTGTCTGTGCATCACTTTGCATGAGCAGAACACACGTTGGCTCATTACAGAGCTAGATTGGATAAATTACCTTCAGTGACAGGCTGCAGTTTGCTGGAGCGCTCCGAGTCTGGGCTGTGCAGAGGTTCTGGTTCGCGGAGGCTCTCTAATGGCAGGAACGGGTCGTAGTCTGAACTCGACAGGTCCGACAGCTGTAGTGGGAAGTACTTGGGACTGCTGAATGACTGCGCTCCATAAACGCACCCATGCAGGACCTGTACATGTTACAAAGAAAGCAGTTTTAAAAAAGCCCAACTGTATCTGTGTTTCACTGGCGAAGGCGCTGCAGCAGCTACAGACACGTTTACCTTGTAAATACAGCTGAGCAGCGTTTTGGTCGGTTGCTCCCTTTCTGGGGGGCTTCGTGTTTGTACAGGCTGGAGAAGAGTCTTTGGGGGCAGAGCCATTACCCAGTCCAACAAACACAACAGAAGGGAAACTACTAGCTGCAGAAAACACAGCAAGACACGAATGAACCCGCTTTCTGTGGACGTCTCGTTCTACAGAACGTTTTGAAAAGCGTACAGAGATTTGTTACCCTCTTATCCAGCTCATAAGAGGAGGACTCGGTGCTAGGCAGCAGATATGTGATAGTGGCAATCAGAATCTAAAGGGGAAAAAACAGACAAATCTAGTTTAGGACTTTAAAATTGTAGTAATTTTATAAAATAGAAAGTCTCTAATATGGAAAAGTACCTCTACAATCTTCTTTGGCATGTCAGGGGGGAATTTCTGAAGATGATCCACGTAACTGATTAGGAGGTGAAGGATGTCCGAGGCCACCAAGGCAACAGTCTTATTGGGGTACTAAGAGATGGAATAAAATTATTTAAACAGAACCTAAAGTGAACAGAAAAAACTAATCAGTTCTCCTCTTGCCATTACTTATTAAACAAAGAAAAACAACATGAAGGACAGTAGAACATACAATCATTCAACAACCTGTAAAATCACCTTTAGCAGCAATAACTCTTATTAACTGTTTTCTGTCTGTTACACCATTGCATGAAAATCTTGGCCCACTTTTATTATTGTTATTGCTTCAGTTCTTTGAGATTTGCAAAAATTAGTTTTCTGCACAACTTTTTTAAAGTCCTACTACAGAATTCCAGTCGGATTGAGGTCAGGACTTTCACTGAGCCATTGATACTTGTTGCTGTTTTTTTGTTATTATTATTTCAATCATTTTGATGTAAATCTTCTACTGTGTTTGGGATAATTGTCATTTTAATGACTGTGTTGGACAAGCTTCTGCTGTTGAACAGATGGCCTCAAATGTGACTCTAGAAACCTTTAGTATGCAGAGAAGTTCAGGGTCAACTCAATGTCAGTAAGGTGGCCTAAGTTATTGTCCCTCCACCACTATCCCAGTTTGATTTTAGAAATGTTAGGCCTGAGATATTTATACTTATACACATGACAAATTACAATCCATTGTTTTATGTATTCAATAAAATTCAACACACATAAGAAAGAGATGCATTTTTGTAAACATAACCCATCTTCTGTTTGATTTTGTTGCTTATTACCTATTCACTCACACCAATGATGTCAAAACTTATTACATTTAGCGCTAAATCTCCAAGTTGAAAACTGTCTAAGTGAACCACAAAAGTTCATTGTAGCTAAATAAAAATGAAAATAAATATATAGTGCCTTTTTAAGTAAAAACAATCTGCTAAAGCAAAAAAAATAAACAAGCAAACTATATAACCAGGTTTTTGTTGAAAATGAACTTATAGAAAGGCTCATGTACCATTGGTCATTATAGCACAAGCCTACAATTTCTAGGATACTGAGGGTGATTTTTTTTTTTAATCTGAGCTCTGCAACCCAGAGGTCAATGTAAAAGTTTGTCAATGTTTGTGGTTCTATTTACCACGAAATTAAGATGAATGCAGAAACACTAATACATTAAAAATAATTTAAATCATAATAATATAACAATTTGTTACATACATTTTGAATTTTTGTAAGAAGCTTTAAATAATATCTGTCAAATTAAACTAAAATCTGTAGCCATCGGTAAACTGTACAATGTCACGATAAAACTCAGAGTGATTAATGAGAAAAGGCTGGATTTAAACCTCAGGCACAAAAAGGAGCCAATGTCTGAAAACCAAAAATGTTTGTTGATGAAAGGAAAGGAAGATGAGGCGGCCAAGAGGAGGAAGTGGCTCTGCATGGAAATATGACAATCCCTTAAGCTTTGTGTATAATTGTGTGTACATGTAACAGAGCCTGTAGCTGAGGCGACTGGCTGCTGCTACCAAAGCAAGAGATTCAGAATTGAAGAAGACATGAGTGTATATTTATGTAAGAGAGAGAGTGCGAGTGTGTGTGTCACAGCTTGCAGCATTCCCTTTGGATTAGTCTCCTATCTGAAGGAGAACCAAACATATTTGCAGTCCAGGTTTTGCTCCCACGAGCAAGTGAATGGAAATGTGCACTGGTGCAGTTCCTTAAAAAAAAAAAACATTGGCTGCCGATACACAAACTGGGGATTCCAAGGTCGAAAAGGTATGTGTGTGTCTGTTTCTGTCCATCTAGAACCACTTGGCTCCGGATGAGACAGTAAATGTTGGACAGCATTGTTCTGATCCACTGGCCTGTCGTTACAGAGCCGGACAATAACAACTGCGACAGTTTTACAAGGAGAAGCAAACATCTCCAGTCGCAAATATTAGGCTGTTATTCTGGTGCAACCAAATGATCTACAACTAAAATGTAAATAGCTATTTTTTTTTACATAAAAAAAACAAACTCATAAATAGAGTTATACAGTGAGGGGTAGAAATTATTTTTAGAATTTTTTACAAGAAAATTATATTATTATTTAGAAATTTCAATTAACTCCTGCAAGACAATAAATGGAAGAAGTTTTTCCTTTAAATAAACAAACATAAAACATATTCTGACCATATGTGCATTAACTTACTAATTTAAACTTAAATTTAGAGACTACATTTATTTACTTATATCAGGGTTCCTACAAATTTCTATGTCAAATAGGGCTGCCACCATCTAACTACCAATATTGTTTCCTTCCAGCTATTAACTGATATGTTGATAAAAAAAAAATCAATCTAAATCACCAGATTTCTCCAAAACAGCTCTTTATTTTTGTTAATTTTACAACAAATTTATTTACAAATTATAGTTATAATTATAAAAATACAGTAATGCTAATCAAGATCAGGGATGCTGCTAACAATAATTTTAGTAATGGATTATTGTTCCAACTATTCTGACAATTAATCGAAAAAAGAAATTCATTCTTCAGTTTTCTCATTTAACCAAGCTTTTTTCAAGCTAACCAACCAATAACTGAACAGCAAACTGTGCTTAGTGGGAGATTTTTTTTTCGGAATCTGCACCAGGTGAAGCTAAAGTGAGTTCTGTGTACAACATATTTACAAAGACGGTTTTTCAGCTGTAATCCAAAATGTACAGATTTTTGTACGTTTTTGGTTTGTTTACTGAACTGAGAATATTATTTTTACAGCCTTTTGGGGTTAGTATACTCCAATTTACAGTTAATCAATTGCTAAATTAGTTCACCATTATTTTTAATAATTGATTCGTCATGATTAATGTGACTATTTCAGCCTTAATAAAGCTATGTAATTTAGTATTCATTAATTCATGCTGGGGGGAAAAAAACAGATGCTTAAACCAAAAATTGTTAGCTTCCTCACAGATTCAAAGTCCAGAATTTGACTGAGGTTCATGTTCAAAATCCTCAGTGTCCCATCATAATTTCAGTAGCCTTTGTGGTTCTTTAAGCACTACTGAATAACTCACCAAGACCCTGCTTAGACCATCCACATTCTGGCTCATTTTTATTCTTTTTTAACCTTATAATAGGGTCGTCATCCAGTGTGAGTGAAGTGGAACATGTGATAGCAGTAAGTGCTACAACATGTAGGATGTATAAAAAAAACTGGGACAGAATATGACTCATAATTATAAAGCCTACCTTCAGGGTCACACAGATTACATTGAGAGCTTCTTTAATCTGAGGATGTTCAGTTCCATGAGCCAACTCTTCACACAGCCAGATACCCAGGCTGCACAAAGCCACACATCTGACAGAGCAGGGACAGGAGCAGCGAGTTATGAAACACACACTCAAAGGTTTTTTTTTTTTATTAAAAAAACATTATCTGACACCACCTTATGTTTTTTTAAAAAAAACAGAACTATAGAACCGTTTAAGTTACAGAACCCATACCTTGCAGGAGCAGAGGGTTCATCCCTGGCAGAGGTCAGGATGGTTTTGATAATGTGTTCCTTAAAAAACAACAACAAAGATTTAAAGACTTTGTCAGCTACAACAACAACAGAAAACGTCTACAATTGGTGCTTGTAATGAAGAGTCATTTTAAGTGGTATGCAAACTATAGCACACAATCAAGTTAACACAAAAAGTTAAGACAAATTCACACACTTGTTGGTCTTTTCAGTCAGTGTTAATGATCGCTTAGTGATTCAAAACCGGGTTCTGGCTCGTAAGAAACCAAAGAGAGGGCCTGAGGTGCTGCCACGCATGGCATTAACTGTTTACACAGCAACAACAACGCAAACAACATTACTCCCACAGCTCTGAGCCGTTTCAGGAATAGCTGATGAGACATTAACCTAATATTCTGTGCTGAGATCCCCTATGGACAAGCAAACCTGAGTTAAAACATCAAGACTGACCTGGATGACACAGGAAAATAGATAAAAGTTTTTGAACATTTTTAAAAAGCAAATTTCATCCTACGCCTGTGGCTGCCATGGCGACCTGCTCCAACCACACAAATCACGTACCTTGACTTCAGGGAATTTAGTCCGTACAATGTCAGCAGTGGTCGGATGGAGAGCAGCAAGTTCCTCGTAAAAGTTGGGGAAACACACAAGGGACCCAAGAAGAATCTGGGCCTCGACTCTTGGAGCCTCGGAGAAAAAAAAGGGAAAGCAAATTAAATACATTTCTCAATTATTGTCTATTCACAACTTGACATTTTTTGAAAACCTTTAAGTCAGTGTATTCCTCTTTAAGACTCAGTGCATCCTTGTGCCTTACATTGAGTGATGAACATGCAGTGACTCTGGAAGCTGCGATGATAAAGTCCAGGATCAACATGGTGGCTCCAGGAAGACCGATGCTGAAGAACCTGGGACTGCAGTGCTTGATGATGGTGTTCACAATGTCCTGAAGAAGACAGTTTGTCAAAAAGAAAAAACACCATTTCTCAATATGAACCAGAATTATTATTTAGGGGCCAACTGCTTTGCAAATGTTTTGACTAACCCCTCTATTTTCTTATATTTTGTGTCTAAGTAGCCAGAATTGCAATTCTGGCTATTCTTCCAGTAGTCATGTATCAATTCCTCCCCAGGTTTTCTAAAGATTGCTCTGAAGCAGTTCAGAAAACCAGATACTCTCTACTGTACAGCCATTAAAAAAGGTCTGATGTCTTTAGCCAAAAACCTGGAAATGGTCTGTCACTGGATGTTTAGTAGGATAATAACCTAAAATGGTTGAACATTAATCTTTATCTGTCACAAATCCTTCAGAAAAGCTCTGGACTGAGCTTAAGAGAAAACTGCATAAGGTTGTTTGCTCCAACCTTGTCAAATGTTAAAAGATAGGACTAAGACATATTCTAGTGGCAGAAAAGGGGTTTGTGCAAATGTCCACTCTATAATACCCCACTGCAAGCAGACAGTGGCAGAAATATTTGATTCATTAATGGTATATTGAACATTTTATCTGCCATTAAAGTATCATTAAATATTCAATAAAATCTCCCAAGCTGAGTTGAATTTTCCCCATTGTTAGTCGTATTGTTTACAATTGAATCCCCTTGTAACACAGACCTGGTCCTGGTGCAGCAGCCCTTGGTGCATGATGTTGTAGAAGTGCATGAGAAAGTCGGTGTTTGGGGAAACATCTTGACGTCTTTTCATTATCCTACAAATTAGTTTGTAGGCATGAAGCTTTCCCTGCTTGTAACGCTCAGTCAGCATGGTGGCCTAAAGGAAATATGCAGACAAGCATAAAAAATCTATTAAATGAAAATCTACTTGGCTTATTTTTCTTCCTTGTAATATGAAGCAAATATATTTCCACTGTTATTTCACAGACATACTAGCTCATATTCCATCACAGAGACACTTCTTAAAGCAAATTCAAAGGCCCTAGTGGTGCGTTGTAGACAAATACAAATTTGTCTACAAAATCGATGGCAATCATGGCACTAAATTCAAAGGCATAAGAACTTCTGCTCTTGACACCACTTTGTTAAAAATGTAAATTCTGTTGCGACACCTCCAGGCGCTGCAACCATCTTCTGATGTCTATTTATTTCTCATTTTGTACTATTTATTTCTTTATCTTTGTATATTATGTATATACACATAACCTGCATCTTAACTCGAGTCGAGCAAATCTCAATCTCGTTGTAATCTGTTGATGACAATGACAATAAATCTTATCTTATCTATCTTATTTTGATCACATTTACCTTGAAGAGCCAAGGGGTGAGGATTCTTAGAGGAGGAATCAGAACAGGAGGTGGGGGGGATGACTGGTTGTCCAGAGAAATCCCCAAATTATCTCTGATCTGAAAACAGAAATGCCACTAAACTCAGATCCTGGGTGAAAATTTTGAAATTATTTCAAAATAATAACAGACAGACAGATTTATCTGTACTAACCTTGGCCAAGTTCTGCCACAGTTCACACAAGTAGTCAAAAACCTGAGCATGGATTTCTGGGTCTTTGATGGTGTTAACATCTCCCAGGATACCCAGCATCCTCCTCCACATAACCGTGGCAACATCTGCGTGCCATCCAGTTAGAGAGCCGCCTGCCATCACACTGCAGTCCTCGCTGGGGAACTCGCTTGTTTCTGGAATCAATACGTCAATCAGAGACTCTTGTTTGGTTGGAGGAGAATAAAGCGAGAACATTTAAAGGATCTTTGTAATGTTTACATTCTTAAACTATTTATCCCCCCCTGTCCCTCCCACTGTCAATTTTACCTAGATCATCTGGGGTCTGGAGTACAGAGCTGTGGAGTTTCTGGTCCAGCTGCAAGTGTGTGTGTGAATGACTGTGTGTGTGATCAGCGTGATCAGCGTGCTCAGCTGTCAGCGTGGCTGGGGAGGGGGTCTGGGAACGGGAGCCCCCGAGGGAATGCATGGGCGAGGCACTCTCAGAGCCTAACCAAGAGTCAGAAAGACATGTAGAATTGAACAGAGAACATCTCCTGATTATAATTGTTTCTGGTGCTTATTACTGGACAACTTCACAGAAACGTACCAGTAACGGTAACCGTGTGGCTAAGGCTGCTGGTCTCTGAGTCCATGTGGAGTGTCGTCAAACTGGCCACTTCGGGCTCGTCACAGGCTAAGCCCCCTCCTAAACTGTCCTGGTCCAGTGAGCTGCCTCGGCCGCCTCCTGTAGAACCTGCTCCTCCTCCACATGCATCTGAACTGAATGTAAAATCTAAAAAAAAAAAGAAAGAAAGAAAACACAATATTTTATGGCTAGATGGTTGGAGCCAAAATGTTCTTTAGACCAGGGGTTTGCGTCACGTGGAGATGGAGATGCAAGTGACTCTTCATAACTTTGGCAAAAAGTAATTAAGGACCAACAAATGGATTAAAATAAAAATATGACAACAAGAACAGGTTTTAGCAATTTTCCAGATTTTTTAATAGAAAAATTGCACTTATTTACTAAAGAATGACTCCAAAATAATCAGTAATTAGGTCTTTAGGTTGGAAACTATGTGCTTGACAGGCTTGATTGTGTGCCCAGACAAAGATTTTGACTTTTACTTTAAGCACTCCTATATACAGTACGTCTTTGTTTAAACATCTAAAAATAGAAATACAATTTTAAATACAAAAACACATTTTCTATAGTATATATTTAGGAAAAATTATAAGCAGTCTAGTTTTTCAAAAGATCATGTAACGTTTCTGGCGATAAGCATGTTTTATTTAGCTGGACTAAAGGAAAAATGGCTCTTTCAAATACAAAGGTTGCAGATCCAAGTTTTAGACTGTGATGTGACATGTTGATAATTCAACTACGATTTGGTATTTTGTGCAGCTACAGTACAGTCTGTTGAACTGTAAAAAGATATCTCCGGGATTTCATACAGAACAAATAAAAACAAAACTAATAACAATAAACAAAAGAACTGATTCAGATTTTTGTTCTCTTTATACCTTAGGAGTGCATCAGAGATAAAGTCAGTTTCTTACTGTCAAATTTGCATGCTGAATACTGAAAGGCATTAAAGGAATCCGACTGGCTGTCTGAGCTGATGACATCGGAACCGCTGGCACTAGCAGGTGACGTCCACTCAGAGGGAACTCCGGGGTCATCAACGGGTCGAGGGTCATCTGTGGGTCTCGACCCCGCCCCCTGACCGGCCTCCAGGAGCTCTGGCAAGTCCTTCGGAACCTCAAGACCCACTGGACTGCTTCCTCGACGACCCTGTTCGTCAGAGGGACAGTGGTGCTTACAACTTTGATGATTTATGCCAATATAATTACAAATAAATGTATCCAAGATTTACTGACCACTGTCCCTTTGTTTCTCAGTCTTTCCTGAATGAACTCATCCATCAGGTCAGAAAAGTTTGGGTTGCTGCTTCCAACATCGCTGGACACGGGGCGGGCCTTCTGGACCACCTCCTCTTTGTTGGCTACACACACGCAAAAGCAAATAAACTTTGAGAAAGCTTTTGCAGTCAAACACATGATTACTTAAAGGGAAAGAAGTAATAAAGTATAAGTCAGGGGAGGACGTATCAGGATTTCTAAAGCATGGAAAACCTTAGAAAAAGCTTGTTCATCACCAGAGGAACACCTTCCCAACGACAGGTAGCTTTAGGATTGTTCAGGTAGCTGAATGTTGTTATTTAGGGATCAAAATATTAAGATACTGAAAACTAACTTGTTCAACTACAGGCCTAAATCAGTCAACAACACTGAGAGCAGTCATCTAGAGCAATTTCTTACTATAATGTTAATTTAAGAAAGATTTTTCATGACATTATCTCAAATGAGAAACCATGTGTTATTTTTGTTATTCCATCTGCAAAGGAATATCAAAAGCTTAAAAAACAAGAAATTGAGTTCCTGAGCATATATTAATGAAAAGAACTACATAAATTGAAAGGAAAAAAGGGTTTAATTCCTGAGAAACAGAATTTAATATTCTTTTGTTGTTAAAACAGCTCCATTAGTTTAGCTCAATTTATCAGAACTGCATATGATCTTGACACAACACTGATGTTGTTGTGCTTCAAAAAATGATCAACTCGTTAAGTATAAACCTATAGGTTTAAATATCCTATTATTTCAAGTTGACTGGTTTGAAAACAAGTGGAATTATTTTCAGTTGTCTGTTTCAAATATGTGAATGAGTTTATTAACTTCAGAAAGTCAGACTTTATATGTTGAAAACTAGAACATTCCAGAGTTACAAATGATTTTCCGTACTTTAGTAAACTTGGTTGCAAATTCTAGGAACTTTTTAAGACTGTGGAGAAACGGTGAATAACACAGGATTGGTTGTCAGCTACCACTATCAGCTTCGTCTAAGGCCAATAAATTGTGAGATTTATGGATAGTTATTCTTGACATTTTCTTCAGATGCATAACAGCAGCAGATTATTAAACAATATGAATTTATATTAAAATATCACAACACTCATAACATAGACTGAATCTAATGCCTCTCCTAATTGTGAGAGCAGTCCGGATGTGAATGTACTTTAGGGGTTCTTGAGGATTGTTAAATAAACAAAAAGCCAAAACAGCAGGCGTACCACATCTCAGATAAGCAATGCAGGAGTTAAACTGAATCATGCACAAAAAGTAAAAGAGAGAGTATCACTTAGTCAAACAAGTAGCAAACCAGAGGTCTAATATTAGTGCAGTTATGATTCTTTGGCTTAATGTTATTAGCTTGGATGCAACGAAAGCGATTGGGGTGAGTGTAAAAGCAGGAAGCAATTAAAAGTTCAAGACTGTTCTGGAGTAAATCTGCCACCTTCTTTGCAGATCAAATCTATCTCATGGATCTATGGCTGCTTCCAGGCCAATAACAGGAAGGAATTTAGTCAATAAAGCTTTCAGTTACTCAACGCAAAGTGTCAGGATTTCCTTTATGGCCACCAGACTGGCTTCAAAATACCACAGCCGCTCATAAACATTAAACTGTGGGGGCGTGCCGTGGTGGCGTAGGGGTTAGTGCGACCCATATTTGGAGGCCTTGAGTCCTCGACGCGGCCGTTGCGGGTTCGACTCCCGGACCCGGCGACATTTGCTGCATGTCTTCCCTCCTCTCCCACCCCATTCCTGTCAGCCTACTTTCGTAAAAAGGGACACTAGAGCCCACAAAAAGACCCCCTGGAGGGGTTAAAAAAAACCAAAACATTAAACTGTGAAGCCTTGCAGGTTTAATCTTACCTCTATCTGCAATGTGAAGTAACATGAAACAAATCCAAACTAAGTTTTGCACACAATTAGCCTGTTGCAACTGCAAAAAGATTACCCGAGAGTAGCATGTTAGAAGTCAAAAAACTGTAATGGTTATTTGCCATCATGAGTGAATGGAATATGATTTTCAATCAACAGATGTATCAACATTTTTCTTCCCCCAATAATTATAAATGAAAGATTATTTCATTCCTGCTGCACCTCAAACTGCTCAAGAGTGAGTGATACAAAGGCCTTTCCTAATGGAGTCTCCTAAAAAGATTTGCTCATAGGAATATAATACAGATAGTAAGATTTTCCAACCTAAAGATTAATGTTGATCCCTTAGTCTAATAGGACGATTATGGTAAATAAAGTCTTGAATTGTTAGCAGCCGAAGTGGATTTAGGGTAAGAGCAATAATTTAATTTTACCCAAATATTTCTTCTGACTGGAAACAATAATAATTTTAGGGAGTGGTCCAGTATGCAATCTGCTCTTTAAATTTGTATGACTATTAGTTTAAATAATCTTAGAAATTGGTAAAGATCTGATTATTTTTATTAGGCTTTATTAAATAAAACCCTAGCCCTGAAAGAGAATGCGCTTTAACCATGACTGTAGCTTAAAAAAAAACAACAAAAAAAACACAAGTAAATTTGCCGTCAGTGGATTCATGCAAGGAAACAACCTCTATTTCAACACTGCTGTTAAAATAGCTCAGGATGCCACAGCATCACTTCATTACCTGTGTTACAAATAACCTGACAAAACAAAAGAAAAAGTGGCACTTGTTGAGAAACAAAACAAAAACAGGTTGAGAAAAGGAGATGTAGCAGCAGCTCCACATCAAGACAGATTCAAATGATGAATCTCTGTGCTCTCATAAAACATTTTCACCAAACTTTCAACTCAGGATGAGAATCAACAGAAATATTTGTAATGGTGGCTAAATAGTGACCATTAACTTAATATATGGGCAAATAACCATTTCAGCAAACTTTATTTCTTCCGTACTGAATTAAGTTCACCCTGTCACTGCCATGACACTGGTTATTCTCAAAAGGCCCTTTGCTGCCATCTAGTGGAGTGGAAACGTATAGCATATTTTCCTACTACTTACTACTTCCATTGTCCTACAGCAAACAAGGGTCTGAAGCTGGAAAATCCAGCTAAACATCCAACATCATTCTCAATTGCAGTTAGTTTTAGTTTTGTTGATGTTTTTAACTTTTTTCCATACAGTAGATTGTCATTTTCTTCTACAGTTTCCAGGAGCAAGTAAAAGAGACTCAAAGAGGCTGCATGCAAAAGTTGAGGAGAGGGAGGAGAAGATGGGGAAGGAGGTGCAAAGGTTAAAATCCCAAAGCCCTTAAAAAAAGAGAGGACAGGAGGAGGGATGGAGCTTCTGGCCTACAGAAACAAGTGACAGGAGGTGGAAGGACGTGGGGTCCTTGAAAGGAGGCAGGCTGGAGGAGGAGGGGGGGGGGGCTACGTTCAAGAGCAAAACATCAACAGGGAGTTTCAGGTTCAGTCCAAGAGCAAGATGATGAGTTTCAGCCAAAAATATCATTCCATCATATCAAACCAGTTAAAAACAGCCAAAAAGGAAAGAGAACGGCTGGTGTTTGTGTGTTCGTGAACATTTCTCTCCACTGTTTGGTCTTCTCTGAGCACTTCGTTCGCCTCAATCCTCACCTGGCGTTGTCGTCTTTCTTCCAAAGTAGCCCAGGACGTGGGAGTAGAGATCCTTTAGCGAGGCGTCACCCGAGCTGGCCCTGGTCTGTCGCTGCGGCGATGACCCCTGGGATGACCCCTGGCCTCTGGGCCGAGGTTTGGAGGACAGGGCGTGGACAACGGTCTTATACATGCCACCGAGAAGAGCGCCCTGGTGGTGTCGTGAGGTAGTGATGCCAGGCTCCTGGGAGCGTGAGCGGCAGACTCGGGACCGCAGGGCAGAGCGTCCCAAACGTCCTCGCACTCCTGAGGAACTTGACAAACCCTCAGAGTTGACCTCTGGGCCCAGACCGGACCCAATACAGGACCCTGGGAGTTGCTTCTCCCCTCCTGTCCCCAGTCTGTCTGCAGAGGAATCTCTGCTACCTGCAGGAGCTCCGGGCAACAACTTCTCGTTTGCTCGTGTTTTATGGCCAGCTCCGTTCCCTGGGCCGAACTTACCTGGACTTTCTGCTCCTAGCTTTCCCCCTGAGCCCACCCCAGCTCTGGCCATCTTCTCCCCAGCCGAGTGGCTGTGAGTGTGGAAATGACTGAGGCGACGCAATCTGGCTCTCCAGTGGGCCTCCTTGTTCTCCAAGGGGTTGTGGAACTGGACGGACTCGGTGGAGGGCCGGAAGCTGACATGGACCCCGGCAGACTGATGCCGCTTGATGCCACTGCGAGACATTTTTAACTTGGCTGAGTCGGAGGTTTGGGGAATTGATGATTCGGTGTTAGGTTCGGCTGTGATTGAATTCTGTCTAATCAACCGCGCCCTCTGTTTTGATTCTCCTTTATCTTCTTGTTTCTCTTCTATCTCACCCCACAAGTCAAGTTTCCCTTCGTGTCCTGCTCCAGCTGTTTTTTTCTCCTCCAAGTTTCTCTCTAAGCTAGTGCTCCCTTTAACACTGGGAGATGGCCATTCACACTGTAGCTCCAAACACTCGTAGATACTGGGTTGCTCTGCTTCACTCTCCTCTGTGGAGTCCACACTCCTGTGTCTCACTGATTTACTTACCTGCCTGTCCTCATTTACCACTCGCTTCTCCTCCTCTAACTGGGATCTGGCTTCCCTGCTTTGCTCCTGTGCAGGTAAAGCCACAAAACCTTCTAATAGATGACCAGCACCGCCTCCCTCTTTGACCTCCTCTTTCTTTTCGCCTCCTTTCTGAATGAGATAGTCTCTGATGGAGGAGAATAAATCGTCCTCTTCGACTTCACACCCCACCTCCCCCTCATCTGCATCAATTTCCTTTTCAGATGAAAAAGCGAAAGCGGAGTCCCAGTCGCTCACCCAGTCAGAGCTAGAGCCGTGGCTTCCGGAGCCAGCTCGGAGCCAGGACTGGTTACAAACACTAGCATCATCCTGTGGTTCTGAGGACAAGGAAACACCATTGGAGAGGGTGAAAGATGAGGGATTAAAGGAGGTGAGGGGTTGTGAGAGAGGCGGAGTTGTGTGGCTGTTGGCTGCAAGTGAGGAGGTAGTTGTGGAGTGGTGGTGTGGAGAATTCAGGAAGGACATGGGATTCCGCTGGGTGTCTTCACCTTTGACCCGCTCGGCGATGAAGGGCTCCATGATGTCAGAGGCGCTGCTACTCCGGGCGAGGGTGGATGGTGCCGGGGTGTCCAGGTCACAAGCTCCCCCCTGGAAGACCTCGGAACCGGTGGTGGGCGGGGTCTCGTCGCTCTGTGATGAGTGCCTCATTCGTGAAGTGCGGGACGTCAGCGTGATGGGGGGGTCCTCGAGATCTGGTGATTAGAGGGTGATGAAATCAGAGACCATGAGATCCCTGAAATAAGTCTGGAAGAGCTTAACACATAGAACCCACTGTGACATGCACTTAATATGTAATTGCAGTGCTGTGGAAGACTCCTTCTGTTTTATTGTCAGTCCTAATCAATTGTGTGTGTGTATATATATACTGTATATATATGGGTGTGTGTGTGTGTATAGCGTAACAAGATGAATGCGCATTTTTGTAGCTCACTACATAAATTAACTTTTAGTGAATCACAACAGACGATAAAAATATCAGAGCTAAGATATGAGTTTCTTTTGTTTGTGCTTTCAATTTTTGTGTGAGGAAATATGTGAAAAAGTGTTAAACCCTTCCAAACTTGCTTTGTTTTTTGCTTTCAAAGAGATTTTCTTGTAATATGTCAAAGTGGCCTTAGTCAATAGTTTGAAATTTACAACTGGAACTACGGTTCTATGAATCCTGGATGACTGCCAGAGGGGGTGCTTCAAGCACTGAATGATCAGTCTTGCGCATGCGTAGGTTGAGAGTTAATCACAACAAAGTCACCTATGACCTAACGGTGACCCACGTGACTATATAGTTACATGACACCTGCCGCTCAATTCCTCAAACTTTTCGCAAGATGCACGGATTCTGAGGATCTAAGCATTCTGGTGGTCATCTGGGATTCGTAAAACCGTAGTTACAGTTGTAACTTTCATTCTATTTCATCCCTACTGACCGCCAGAGGCGGTGCTCCAAGCACTGGATTATTTATGTCAACAAGGTCACGAGGAATCTGCAACATCCAAGGGACAACCACTACAACACCTACCTCAGTGTGATGTTCATGGATGCTGCTTCCCTGAAGGTGATGGGGCAGAGCCACATTCACCCTGTAAAACCGAGTGTGAGCATACCCAAAAGTCGACGATACCACACAATAGGTAGTGCCACGCCAGGCCTGATTTCCAGAAGCATACTTAACATACTATCGATCCACTGGGGCGATGGCCAAGCAGTCATGGAGAGAGAGTTCGTGGCAATGCCCAGGAAGATGGTCTCCTGTGAGGGAGTCAGACTGCTATCTCCATGTTCACCTGCAGGCCAGGCGTCCCACATGATCGATCACTAACTGAGTGTCAAGGACCGCTTGGTCTTGTGTTGCAGCAGCAGAGGAGAGGGGGCCACTGTGACGCATCGGGTGAACACCGGGTGAACGAGAGGGGCCTGAATTGGAAATGCTTCCTTTGGGAAAAAAATGAAGAAACTTCCAATGGGGCGAAGCAATCGGGACATGAGGTGGAAGTGAACCAGTCACCTGCAACAGTTCCTGGTGATCAGCATACGAGCAAAAACACTAAAGCCTTTTGAGTTATATAAGCCACAACACTCAATCAAGGAATGCGGCAAATGAACCGTTGGGGATTCTTGGCTGATCAAAATGGGGCATCCTGCTTTAGTGCTTTTTTAATTTGTCAATATCTCAGTCAGTTTAAACATTAATTGTAGGAATCATGGGCTTTTTTTAGTTTTCTTTCATAAAATTTCTTTGTCCCTTTGATTATAATGTATGTAGTACAAAAGTTATGCCTTTGTGTACACTTAAGACTGTCTGTCCCATTGACTCCCATTATGACCAAATATTTGCAGTGGACAGTTACCTAAGCATTTTAAAGGAACTTTACATGAAAACCAAACTAACCTAAGCTTCTGCCTTCAAAATACAAGTAAAAAAGGTTCTAGGTGTGATGACACCACTAATATTACCAAAGGGCCCACCCCTTTATTTCATCAAGTTTCAATGGGGAAATGCTTCTATTACCTTCCAAAATGCATAACAATGAAAATATTGAACACCACAAAAATAGTCCTGGTGCATTGGCAGTGATGTAAGGGAAAGTGTGAATGTGATTGGGAAAATATTTTAAAAATTTAAAAATTAATGTTATTAATTTTCAAATTGGTTGAGGGTGAAACACCCACAACTAAAATATTCTTATATATATATCCTTTTGAGTTTATTTTTGGAAAATATTGTAAACTTTGAATTTTTCTCCTTCAAAGAAAAAGCATCAAGCTTTTTAGGACAAAACAGGCATAAAGAAAATAGGAAAAAAAATACATATGAAAAACATCATATATTTGGATAGATCTGAAGCAGTTGGAAAGATTTATTGCAGTGAAAGTGAAAACAATAAATACTGAAATTTTATAATAGCTTTATAAAGTGTACTATTTTGGGACACAAAGGTGTTATGTGTATAGTCAATTTAAAATTCCCCAAGGGTTAAAGCAAACAGTAAACTACTGCCCCAGAAAAGAAAAACAAAACTTATCAGTTATCGCAGCAACAACTGCAGATCTGCTAAAAAACAAAAAATACCTCGTGGAGCCCCTAGTGAGTGAAACTCACCTGGAGCTCCGACCATACGCGGTGATGAGGCTACTAGCAACAAGCCCTACCCTAACCCTAAGTTAGGGAAGGTACCAGCTTCGCACAATCACACCTGCGCACAAGAAGAACTAAAGCGCCAGCTGTCATGTGACTAGAAGTGGGTCAGAGGTGATTTTGTTGTGATTAACACTCAACCTGCGTATGCACAAGAATGATCATTCAGTGCTTGAAGCATTGCCTCTGGTGTCCAGTAGGGATGAAATAGAACTCCAGGTTTTGTGAATGGAAGTCAAACTTTTCTTTGGATTTCAGGTGCCCTTTATATTTCTCTAGTCCTTGAACCCGACCATGACGACAATATATTGTGTAGTATTCATGTCAAAACAAAAAAAGCAAACTAATGGAGAATAAAAGTTTAATTTTAGAGATTTTAGTAGGTGTAAAATCTCTGAAAGTCACATCTTAGTAAACAAAAATGTGAAATTTGAATATGCAAAGAATGACATAACATAAAAAGTAAGCGAACTGTTATCTTCTAAGAGTAACCCAGATATGCTATAATTGTTTTTAGTTGGGTTTAATATAATGACTCCTATGTCCAATAACCTGGAGGATTTTGCCACAGTGCTCATGCCGCAAAGCGACACCCTTAAACCTTCTAGCTGCGTTTTTGTAAAATGAAAAAGCTTTTTATTTTGTTATAACCACTTATGAAGACTTCAAACCTTTCAATTTATTCACAAAGTAAACAAAATCATTCTGAACACATATAATACTTAATGAGAAAGAAGATTTTTTTTCAAAATCAGAAATAAGCCACAAATCTCTGATTTGTGCCTCTCTATTTTACATAAAATGCACTATGACAGTTGTAATTTACATAAGAAACAAACAGCATGCATGTACAAGCATCAAGAATGCTTAGAGAAAATTAGAGGACTCTGAAATAAAGGATCTGTAAGAAATAACTGCATTAAAATAAATTATACATATCACAAGCGGTGGAAGTTACACAAGACAGACAGACAAGCAAACATTTGAAGAAAAAGAGCACAGGCATGCGATTTAATGAACATGGACAAGCAGGAATTCAAGCAGGACGTATTATGAAAAATGAAAGTTAAAAGTAAAGAGACAGGACAACAGGTAGGTCCAGTTCTATGTGTACAGATATACATCAGACACAGTGAATGCTGAATGTCAAAATGCCTTCCTGTAGTATCAAATTTCCTGCTACAGTGCCGGTCAGTATTCAAGGTTGGTTTAAATTGAAAAACAGGATGAATTCCTGTTCAAAAGCATGCAAACTACAAACAAACAAACTTAATAGAGGCAGTCAGACGTGCAGGAATCTATTGCTTCCAGGCAGCAGGAAGACAGGTAGTGCAAAAAGAGTGTACCTGCCAGATGGTCGGCAAGAGGGGGTAGAAAAGGGTGGTGGTGGTGGAGGAGGACAGGAATAGGCGGAGCCAGAGCAGGAGCACTCTTAGCACTGCGAATAAAGGCGGAGGACAGCAGAGAGTCCCCCGTAGAACAGCTACGCAGGGCTGAAGAAGTCGGAAGAGAAATTGAGAAAACGGAGGAAAGAAACAGAAGAGTATTGTTGTAGTGAGGAGTAAGGAAGAAAGGTGAGTGGAAACAGGCAGACGTAAGGATGAAAACCAAAAAATGATTAGGAAAATAAAGAGCAGAAAGAAAGAACAAAAAAGGGAAGTGAAGGTGAATACCGGTAAGAGATTGAGAGGAGAGGCAGATTTGAAGATATTTATAAAACAAGTCAGAAGGGAGAGAAAACGTTTTGTGGGTAGATTGAAAGACAAACACTGAAGGTGGAGGAGCACTGATTCAGGATTAGCTCTGCAGAAAATACAAGGAAACAGTGAGAGGCTGGTGGAAGCTTCACAAACAGGATCACTCAAGTTCCTGCATGAAACACTCGACATGAAAATTAAAACAAATTTGCAGGCATGGGGCAAGAAATATTACAGACAAGAGCTGGTTAGCATGAGCAACTCTGCCTTAAATTAATGAGTTATAGAATATAAAATAAGATGAAGGGAATTCAAGCAGAGATGATACTGACCTACAGTCTTCTGGCGAACAATACTCCTTGCCTTTTCGATGCCTGGTGAGCCGGCTGTGGTGGCGCTTCGCTGGCGCATGGCGGCCGCCTGACCCGGCTGGTCTCTGCTCCAGCCTTTAGAGAAAGACCGATCCACGGCCTGCCGCTGGCCCTCCGTACCGACTGGAGGATGAACAAATAACAGTTATTTAGGAGCAGCCAGTGATTGTAGTGTTACATATTTCCTGTGTCTTGCAAAGTTATAACCTCAGACCAGTTCATAGTTGTGAAATGGAGGAAAGGGATATATGGACTAAAAATTTATTGCAAACACAATTCCGTCACGTCGCCCTGAACACACCGTCCCCACAGTAAAACATGATGGTGGCGGCATTCTTCTGTGGGGATGATTTTCTTTAAAGAAGCTCCTCAGATGGAGCTGGTTGCTGAGAAATCCATGAAGAATACCCTGTTAAAGGCTTGAAAATAATTGAGACTGTATGGAAGTTCGCCCTGATCCCAAAACCCCCCATGGTAACAAGTGGCGATGGAAGCATTATGCTCAGGGAATGCTTCAAACATTTTTGAAAACCAACCATCCTTTTCCTTCCATTTGAAGCTGGTCTATCAGATAAAATCTTGATAAAATACATTGATGCTTATGGTTGAAAATGACTTTCACAAGGCATTTTACTGCCTTGACGCTGAGTGCAGATAAAGTGCCTGCACTGCTCCTTGGCTGTTCAAGTTAAGGGTAATAATATAACAGATTATTTTCATAGTCACAGTTGGGGCTACAATAAAGTACTTCTCAAAGCAAACCATGTCCAGTAACCTTTTCCTTTAATCTTCTTCTGCTTTTGTTCACTGAGTTTGTCCAGAGGCAGCTCATTTAGATCCACGCTGTACAGGTTCCTGGCCAAAACCTAGGAAACAGAGACACCATCAATCTTGTTTGTATAGAAGCAAGAAAGCAGGCAACATTAAGGTAAGAAACCTTTAATACCTTGGTGAGGGTCTCCATGGTGAGTGACCACTCAGTAACCAGCTCCTCCCAGCAGGTCAGAGAAGAAAGCACACAGAGGAGATCATCCCAAAGTTCTCTGCTGATATACACGTTCAAGTTGCCCTTAATCCAGGCAACTATTAAAGTCTACAAAGAAAAAGCAGAGTGAAATAAAAAAGAAGGTTAAAAATATAAATCTGCTTAAATAATAACTAGTTACTAAATAAACTAAATGGTCTTTTGGAATAGGGACATAGAAACCAAACATTAGTGTCAGCTGTGTACCTGAAAGATGGGCCCAGCCAGCCTGCCGGACAGCGTGTTGATTTTCTTCCCTTGAGGCATGATGGATGGAGGCCTTTTCATGACAGATTCTGTCACCCTCAGCAGGACCAGTAAGATCTGCTCCCTACAAACAAGTACAGGAATATTTATTTTGTTTTTAAAATCAGAATAGCCGTTTAGTCGAACACAAGGAGATATGATTAATTTTTTTTTTTTTGTTGTTGTTTTGATTTATCAATAGCAAATGGAACTCTCTGTGTTTGCCAAAACAAATTGCATTCTAATCTATAGGGAAAAGTGTAGCTAAGTCTCTTTATTTGATTTTTAAGTGAATTTTTATAACACTACATGATGTATTACTTGACAATAAGTCAAAAGCTGCTTTGACTTATTGCCACACAAAGTCACACATTTTCAAATATGTTTAAAAAAACATATATCTGTGACAGTAGTAGAAAATTGAAAACAGTGACATGCTGACATCTTTATTGCCGTGTTCTGAGTATTTTTCTTTTACCATGTTTTCTGGTCCATGGTTTCGTGCATAACTAAGCTGCGGTAGATGTTCAGGACCCGTTTGCACATGTCAACATGCTCCTCTAAAAGGATCTTGATGTCATTGGCGGGTTCCAGCAGGAAAACGTTGGCAGAGTGGGTGATGAAGACCTGGAGAAGACACAAAGGGTTTTATAAAATGAGAAAGAACAAGATAGAATCATCTTGAGTGTACACCAGAGCAAAGTGTAAGATCCTGCCTGTAGTGTTGTTTGACCTCCAGCATGAATACTGTACTCCAGCAATTCGCTGTCAATCTCTTTGTTGATTTTCTGAAAAATGCAGAACATAAATTCATTATTCAACTGCTACTTATAATTATGAATATTTTGACTGATTAAACTTTTGTTTCTGAAGAAATTCCCACCTCAGCCTCTTTGTCTCCCAGCTGAGAGCCGGCATCCAGACTACTAGCAGCAGGAATGGGATACGGACCTTCCTCTGGCTCTTTCATAAATACTGGCTTGTCCTCCATGGAGATCCACTCTTGATAAACACGAACCACTTTTCGCATCACAGCTGCCTCACACATGGGAAGTAGAAATCCCTGAGTAGGAGAGAAAGTAGATTACTTCATTTCCATTCATACATTTCTATTAATAATTACAACTGTCCCCCAACGCAAAAAAAAAATTTCATTAACCTCCCACAAGTAACTTAAACAAATATTGTATTTAATCCTTGAACATATCCTTGAACAAGGTGTGACATTGTTATTGCCATTTACTGAGAAACAGTATTTGTGTGTGAAACCAGGCCCAATGTAACAAAAGAGTAACATTTTGCGGAAATGTACTGCATGTGCAATGTTTTTGTAATTACACAAAATATGCAGAACACAATGTAACTTTTTCCTCTGGGGCGACCATTACACTCTGAATGTTTTCTCTTCTGATGCAGGCATCCGACTTTTTGCTTTGGATCTAAGGAGCCCCTATCCAACATGCCTTAGAGGTTTCCTTTCTTTAACTTGTACAAATGAATTGGCACAAGTTAAATAAGTAGAAAACAAATCCAAATCACCATCGCTCCACCTCTGAACTACCAAATAAGGCCTTTGGAGTCTGAGATGGAGTATTCTGTTTTTCTGCAGTCTGATAATGAGGTAAATCTACAGGGACATCCACACTAGGAGGACTGACAGCTGCCTTTAATGTTTTAAAAAAATCTTTGTCTAATAATAGTTTAAAAATGGGTTTATTAGCATTTTAATATTACTTTTACAGATTGCTGAATTAAAGAGGCCATATGTCTCCATATAATACAAATAAACTTGGAATGAGAATATTTAAGGTAAAAATGTTTAATTTAAAAATGTAACTGACAGAATATCAAAAAAGTTGAAACTGATCACTAATATTTATTTTCCTTCACCTGTCTGAAGATCTCTATGATGAAGTTGACATTGGTTCTGGAGTTGGTCAGCACTCTCCTCACCACCTCCATGTCTGTCAGCTGCTCTTCGTCCATGGAGCACAGGGAGGAGGAGCTGGGCTCTCTCTCCGTCAGCGTGGAAGTGTTGGAATGGCTCTGCTCCGGCTCTCCTACACCCACCGGACCGCCGATGCTGCTTCCCGTCGGCCCCAACGAGCTGCCGCTGCTTTCTAGGTGACTCTCGGACCGACTCCCTCCTCCACCGCCGTCGTCTGAGCTGCCTGCTGAGCGAGCGGCCAATCCAGCAGCTGCTCGCTGAGACAGACGATTGATAATAGTTAGTACAATGACTATAGAAGCCAAAGTCTTATAAATCAAGCAACCACCTCTGTGCTTGACTTGGAAATGCTACCAGATAGAGAGTTTTAAAATAAGAAAAATATAGATTGATCTTTTGAGATATCTTTAAAAGGAGACAGGATGAGGCTTTACAACCAAAGAATACAGAAACCACGAGTCTAGCACGATTTCTGCTAGACCTCGTGGCATTTTGCCTTGCCAAACTGGATGGAATGATGATGAAAGAGGCCTCGCCATTCTTCAATTTAATCTCCAAACAACACCTAGATGGTTGAAATTTGGATGCAATTGGATTTTCTAACAGGACAATGATCCCAAACAAAGATCAAAACTGGTTTTAGACTGGATAAACCATGCTAACGCCAACAATATGGTGTTCCAAAAGTCCCAGCCTCAACACTACCAAAAATACATGCATCAGGCTGGAGTCAAAAGCAGGAGAGAAAGTCACATTTAACTCTGAAATAGTTGGGTATTGTTTCAAATAACAGCTTTTTTTGGCACTGCACTATATTTCTTTTGTCTTATGTGCAAAGCTCAGATACTAACACATTGTTAACTCCTCCTCCATCTCAGTCTATGTTGACATGTGCCAGCCTGTTTCTGATTTGAGCAACCCAGATGAGGTCACAGAGCGCTACAAGGTACGGAGTGGCATGATGGGCAGTCCGCTGCACTTGGAACAGTGCAGCCCCGCTCTGCAGTCAAGCAGCACATTCATAATAATTGTGTTTAAAAGCTTCCTATGTGAAGGCAGCATTATACTTAAATGCTTGGTCTGTTCCAGGAAACAAATCAATTTGGATGGCAACAAACTTGTGTGGTCAAAGTGAAAATGGCTAATGGTTGAGTTTGAGATTCTGCTTATAATTGAGATTCTGTGTGGATTTCAGAAAAATACACAATAAATTAGGATAATTCCTTGAAAAAAATCATTAATAAACGCCATATTTAGAGGACAGTACCTGTATGTTCTTTGGGACGCTCTCGCCTTCTGTTCCTGGAATCTGGGTTTGGGTGTTGGGTCGCGGTTCCAACCAGAAGGAAACGAGCCAGCGGATAAAGATGACTCTGGCCTGAAGGAAGCTCTCCTTGGTGCAGTACACGGTTTCACCACCATCCTGCTCTCTGCGCACCACACTGTAGTAGGGCTTAGGACGCATCGAAGGTACATCTAAAAAAACATAACATCAAAGGCACTTCAGCAAAACATACAAATCTCCTGTTTCCAGTGTAATTCATGGAAGTCTTCCTGCAGTTAGAGCACTGACCCAAGATGGGGTTGTACAGGCTCGTTTCCATAGCGAAGTTGGGAAATATGTGAGGAAGGTAAAACTTCCTGAAGTGGCCAAAGAGGAAGCTGAAGCCACGCTCATGGTTCTCTTTACACCGCCACTCCAGAGACTTCGCCTGGTCGATACACACAAACAAAAAAGCCCTGTATTATAAAGAGAAATGAGGCCGCACAAAATGGGAACAAGTAGAGAGAAGCACCATTGTGAATCTTATCAGTGTGTGAATGTTTGCACACATGTGGGTGAAAGCAGCAAGCAAAGAAATTACAAGCAGGGGATGCAATATGCCTTTAAATCAGCAACACCAGCCGCATTTATCCCCTGTGTTTACCATTAGTAATATTAGTAAAGCGAGGCAGCATTATTACATCGTGGTTTCATTAAATATGTTAGTAAGAAAATGGATAATACCTGGTTTACCATGTATTTCAGCAGAGCTTCAAGGAAAAAGGCAGTGAGGTCATCCTGGTTCTTATCGCCGGACTGTGGAGCGACCAATGGTGTGATTTCTTCTGGGGTCACTTGAGCTGCAGAAATGAAAAGCAGGAATATAAAAGCTGCATTCAATGATCCAATGGGAAACAAACCACAGTCTGTATTAGTGGGTGCTTTAGTTGTACGAACTCTCAGTCAGACTCAGCGGCGGGTTGATCATAGTGTCCAGGGTGCGTGGGGTCCCACGTAAGAGAGGAGCGGGAAAACCCGGAATCAGACATGCAAACATGCACAGCTGCTCGCTCTCAGCGTTGCTCTGCAGCGCCTGCATCCACAGCAAAAACAGCCGCACGCCTTCCCGACGGATCTAAGATGTGGATTAAAGAATTTTTAAAAAAAGAGGGAAAAATTCACATCAATAATAGTTCATCTATGATCAGGGAGTTGAGATGTTAAACATCTTTTATACATTGTTACATTACCTTCAGAGAGTTTCCAGTGTGAAGCAGCTTCTTAAGAATTAGTCCTGGAAGAAAAATATGAGCCACAGCTTCATTAGTTTACTCAGCTATCTGGCTGATTTTACTGTGAGTTTAAACAAGAAAGCTGCTTAAAAAGCACTTGCTTGTTGTCTAAATTGTTAGGAAAATGTGACTGAAAGAAGTCTTGACAGAAAAAAAATTTTTGGTAGTAAAATGTGTTAGGAGTAAGGAAACCGTACCTATGCTGTGGAACTGCCACCGACTCTGGATTCTCTCTGGCAGAAGTTGAAGAATTTTCTAAAACACAAAAATATACAACAGATTGGTTTGAGGGAGATTTAAATTCAAATTTTCAGACGTTTCCAATATTTTAGTAAGATTTTTTTAGGGTGAAAATTAGGTGGCCATTTAGTATTAAACTTAACATTTCATTTTATTTTTATTCAGTAATTTTTTATTCATTATTCTTTCCTCTGTAAAAGGAGTACCATTTATTTGGAAAATATTACATTGCAATAATACGGTTAAATATCATGAAGACAATATCGATGGTAATGAACCAACATTTTTTATCAGCACAATGCTCATTATTTTCCAGAACTTTAGAATCTGGTCTTCTCAGATTTAGATCCAGCAAATACAACAAGAATTAGAAATGGACAAATCTGATTGCAGAGTTTAAATACATTGAACATGAAATAAAACAGCCACCAATCTAACAAGCCACCAGTTCTTTGTAATGTCACAAATTTTGAAATGATCTGTACTTTATTAATTTCTCTTCTGCAAAAAAAAAAAAAAAAACAGTTTAAACAATAAACTGTATTGTCCACAATTAGGGGTGGACAATACAAACACATGAGATCATAGTTTCATAAACCTATGTGTGTTGTATTGTTGCTAGCCTATTTAATATACACACACAGACTTGTGTTTTTATTGCCAGTCTAATTTTTAGGTCTTTAAAGCAGCAACTGGTTAGAGGTCTGTAACGTTTATCAAGGTTATTCCTAAACAGTTGTTGTCAGTCCCTAGTTTGGAGGAATCTGAAATCACATAGCGACAATGCCAAGTGTGTCTGGGTTCTGTTCTGTACCCACAATAAATCTAGCTGGAAACAACAAATCCCAAAACAATCTGCTGATAAAACTCACAGACACATTAGGCCATTTGTTTACCCAGAGTGAAATAATACATTACCACTTTCTGGAATACTTACCTCAAAGATGAAGAGGATTGAGTCCAGCTCCTCCCTCTGAGACTTATGACCTGTAAAACACAGAGCCATGTTAAAAGACACTTAAAAAAAAAAAATCACAAAAAGAACAAAAAAAAAGGGAAGATGATGGATAATGTCTTTGGCCGTTTATTAATGGGAAAACTTTACCTTTTTGCTTGAGGCTGACCTCAATGGTGACAAAGTTTTCAAAGAAGACATAGTAGATATGGGAATAGTACATATCAAAGAACTGCTTCAGATCTGGAGCCTCGGAATTTTCTGTGAAGAAGAAACAGAACGAGGCTCGGATTTATCTGGGAAACGAGTGAAGGAACGAATCACAGAGGCCTTGCCAATTTGTTTTTACAATCTTACCAAGCATAAAACAAAACCCATTACACATTAATTTGTGGAGTGCAACTAATAGCTGTCAACCAATTACTCTGTTTGCAGTTGCGGCCCACTATTTACAACTTCATATGTCGAACTGAACAGCTCTGCTGAGGTCATCATTTAAATAATATACGTCAGTCTTTGTTTATCAGCATTCTACAGTTGAAGAATGTGTTTAAATGCATCAGTGGTAAAAAAAATTAATAAGACTCTTTGTTAAAGATTAGACATTTCTGATCAGAAAGTAGTTCTCAGAAGCATGAACTCAGTGTTTAATCTGACTTCTGCAAATTTACTTCATGTCATGATGTTCCGCGTTTGCTTTTGCTCCCATTTGGATTTGTGTATCTTTTTTTTTGCCCCTTATTATTTTTCACAGTCACACAATGCTGATTCTATAATATTTTATTGACATTCGCGGGTCTCTGCAGAGACACATTTTGGATTCCTTCTTATACGACAGCTGAAAGTCAAACTCACATCAGTGTCAGAGCTTCCCTTGTAAGGTCTTGGCTGGGAGGTTTATCTTCTCCGACTGTAGCTGACACATTCAGGCAAAACTTTTATCAACACTGTGCAGCTGACTCTTAATCTAAATAGAAAATCTATTTTAGATTTTCATGGCTAATAATAGGGTGAAACTCAAGGCTTCCAATGTCAAGTGAAACAAACATTAAGATTTGTTTAGGGAAAGTTATTGTCTGTTATATATTACGTAAAAGACCAAATAAACCTTAAAAATGGAGGTGATTTAACTGCATTTCCCCCCCAGGGATTTATAAAGGATGTTCACAGAAACAAGAGCGAAGCCAAGATTTGTTTTGTTATTATTATTGCTGTTTAAAATCACAATAAGGAACAAAAATGCAGATGTTTGAAACCGAGACAACGGACGTGTCTGAGTGTTGCCCAGGATGTACACCACCTCTCACCCACATGACTAAATCCCCCTGACCAAGCACAAATAAACACCTATAGAAGATGGATTATATTGCTGAGACTTCATCTACAGTAAAGTCTCTCATGCTCAAGTTTTGTGCTCATTTGTGCTGGTTTGAGTTGCAAAAATGTTGTTTTGTGCCACCATCATTTTCAAGAAATTATAAACTAAACCTCTGCGTGACTATTTTAAGTCCTAATCTTTAAACTATTGGTGCCACAAACCTTTGCAGCACAAACTACTGA